>NW_025401041.1:4012073-4094795 GCF_015345945.1 Tribolium madens
CTGTCATTTGTCAGCTGTGTGTCGATTAAAAGAAAGACCTATTCTAACTTCAAAGAAACGTTTTCCAACAATCAATCCTTTCTCTGGTCGACCCTTTCTCCTCCTATTATAATTTCGTTGGAATGGCGAATGAGAAATGTAAATAAGTATCCATGTTATTTGCTCTACATATTTTATATTTACAGTTAATTTATAGATGGGTTTTTGTCCTGCGCTCGGGAATGTGACAATCCCCCCAAGCCATATTACAATTATTTGTAGACTTGACCCCACCCGAGTGTGCGTTTGGACCAACTAGTATTTGGAGTCGGCAGACCAAGAGGAAAAAACACCCATGTCTATGGTGCATTTTGTATACGGCGAGGAATCCAGAAACCCAATTTTTAAGTGGAGCACAGGCTCGTGAACTGCGTACACAAATAAACAAATGTAAACCATTTAACGCCGAAATAGTTGATTATGAATTTTATGAAAATTCACAAACTGGTCAGGTAGGATGGCTGTTCATCTGGAAAAACTTGCAATGCAGCCATCAGTCAAATTTTTGTAAAAGAAGACAATGTTCCCTAAAGGAATGCTAACTTTTTTTAACTATGTGTGGATAAATATAAGAGTTTGTATAATATAACAACAATTGACAATGTAGTCTTCAGATAAAAAACAGTATTATAAAATTTGAATTTTTATATACTTACCTTTAAGATCTGGGTGAATTCTTAATATTTTAACTGTTGTGCTGAATGGTTCCATGGACCAAAGGCTTTTTAATATGCTTTAAAAACGGGGGTGTTTTCACGATTTTTTCTACTTTTCAGTTTACTCTTGAAAATCGAGGGTGTTTTCTTTAAAAATAGCTGTGTCCCTAAGGGGTTAAAAATGTTAATTTTAAAATATACCTTTAAAATCGGGGGTGTTTTCACGATATTTTACGATTTTCTGTTTAGACTTGAAAATCAGGGTGTTTTCACGATTTTTTTTGCGCTTTTCTGTTACCCCTTGAAAATCAGGGTGTTTTTCCTTAAAAAGTGCTGTGTGCTGAAGGGGCCCTTATAGTAGTCTTATAAATAAATAATTTTTTGAAAATTGTGCATAAAAATAGTCCGTAAAATAGCAATTTTTGGAAGCGTTATTTCCAACTTTACAGTTTTGTAAATTGTATAAAAATAATCAAAAACGTCGTTACCGAACTGCCAATCTGAAATAAATCACACTTAATTGAAATAAAATCAATTCAATTATTTATTTACTGTAATAAACAAAGAGCGATTAATTCGTGGAATGGCAAAACAGCAAAATCTGATTTTATTTTGCGTCAATTTCAAACCAAAATTTTTCAAAATTTCTTTAGTGTCGTCTCTTACAGTCCGAGTTATGAGACTGAAAATTAAATTCAAAGCTCTTTGGTGCTGAAATTAATTACGTAAATAATTAATTAGAAATCAAACGCTAATTACCTGTTTTTCACATGAATGACAAACTTCCAAAATTATTACGAATCGAATGAAATAGAGACAAATCCACGCGATATGCAATAATAAAAAAACAGTTTCGTCTTTGTGAATGATTGATAAGATAAAAATGTAAAGATTTAGGACGATTCGTAGAAAACAACTCAGAATAATTAGCTGAAATGTTTGTATTAAATCTTGATTTTTTTGCAAAAACGTACCGAAATTTGAACATTAAAAGTCTTGTTGATGCAATTAATGACGTCATAAATGTGCTCATAACCAATCATTGCGTTAAAAATCACGCGATGACCATTTCCTACAATTTTCAATCATAACTTAATTTTTTTCAAGTTGGCCATACTGTGTTTCAAATTGTCATTGATTCGTTTCATCCTTTGTTCAACAAACCACACCAATTGCCAATACTGCAACTCAAAACCAATCGAAACGAGATAAATGAGATAAAAAGTGTAATCCTTTAATCCCAGTTCAGTCCCATTGACATTCCTCCAAATCACAACCCCATCAAAAACCAAAACCATTGAAAAAACCACAAAAACGCCACTCCCGAAAACCATGCACCATTTCCGGTCCCTTTCACTGTTAAAATCAGGGAAAAGCGAGTCGATTTTCCCAAAACCATCCATCATATCTACGAATTGTTTAAACCCAAATGGTTGAACCACAACGAAGTAAAAACCCAACAATTGCAATTCGGCGAAATCAAGAATTGATAAGAAATGGTTTTGGGTGAATTTCGACCAGACGAAACCATCAGTGCCTGCTTTGATGTAACTTTCCAAACCCAAAAACCCCAAAATTGCTACAAATTAATCAATAGGAAATAATCACTTGTTTTAATTACTCAGAATTGTAATTAGGGCACAGCTGATGAGGTACAAACTCCATGACCAAATTAATAAATACTTTTTGGGGGTTTTGTGACTGGAAAAAGGGTTTAAGCCCAAAATTCGGGTCGTGGTGAAGATGGGTTGGTAACAGTGGAAAAATTTGGGCTCGAGTGTGACAGTATGAAACATTTTTGCCCAAATGATGGGCTCTGGGTTGTTACTTGTTTATATTAACAACCAATTAATTAAAATCGGATAACCTAAATTGATTTTTTTATACAGGGTGTTTTTTTAATATTGCAAAAAAATGCTACTACAAATTCTACATCGAAAAATAACACTAATTCGTTGAATAAACTGTAGTCCTATAAAGCTTAGTTACGGATATACAGGGTGATAAAGTTTCATGATTAAAATTAAAATCCTTATTTGCTCCGAAACTAAAAATTTACAGTCTTTGTAATGTTAAAAAAAACACCCTGTAGGTCAGTAATATCCGTTTATTAAATATAACAAATCGTAATCAACCAATCAATCATAAAAAATCGTCGTTATTTTTACCCCCAACTGTACAATCAAAACAGAAAATAATCAAAAATTTATCTCCTCAATTATGCTGTTTTCCCGAATAATTACTCCGTTATTTACCCTCAAAAATGACATAAGTGCTCAGTTGACCTCCAACCATGACACCCCACGCGTTAATTTCCTCCGATTTCCACTCAATCCTCAAACCTTTCCTCCACCTAGCCAAAATGGCTGGTTTTCTGCCAGTGGCGTGGGTCCCAAAAGGGCAAAAGTACTCCCTGAAACGCTCGATAAACTCCTGGATTTGTAGCTACGTTCTTGGGGGAATTTTATTCGCTCTTTCTATGGTTGGCCTCACTGAGGATTTAAATTCCGCCCCAATTAGAATGAAAAACCCCGTCGTTAAGTATATAATCATGATTGACCTTGGCGAAATCGTGGTCACAGTTTTGGCGGGAATTTTAACTTCACCTTTGAAGCTTTCGTACTTTTGGAAAATGTTGGCCGGTTTTGGGAGAATCGAGCAGGTTCTCCCCTCTTACTACCCCCCAGAGGAGAAAAATAGATGTCTTTGGGGTGTTGTTATTTTTCTGGTTTTAGCCTCAAGTGTGATTTTCTTCGATTTTGTGGTGTGGGGGCTGAGTGTGTCCGATTTGGGCGTTTTTTTCAAACGGTTTCTGACGGTTTATGTTTCGTATTTTTTGATTTTCGTACAACAAATTCCGTTTTGTTTTTTCGTCAGACTTATTCGGCTCAAAATTGAGGATTTGAATGGGGCTTTCAGGGCCGGACTAGAGCGGGCGCAAAATATGGAAAATCAATGGATTTCGGTGATGAAAAAGGTTAAGCAACAGAAAGTTGTGTTGACTTATGAACGGTTGAATGACTTTATGAGGTTGGTTGAGGAGATTGAGGAGGTTATTGAGGCCATTAATGGCTTTTATGGAGTTCACACTTTGGTATTTTTATATATTTTTTTTTTGAAAAATTATGTAATTAATGTTTTATTCTAGTTTATTTTATTTAGCTGTCTGTTACATTTAGTGGTGACTCCGTATTATTTATTAATTGAGGTGATTAACGATGGTTATCTTCCGTTTATTTTACTTCAAATTGCTTGGATTATTTTACATCTGATTCGTTTGATGGTGATTGTGGAAATTTGTCAACGCTGTATAGATGAAGTAAGCTCAGTTTTGGCCAAAATACATTTTTTAACAAAGTTTTAGTATCAAGTCACAACAAATTTGGTCTTGAAATTGTTAACAAGTCCTATACTTCCGGATATTAAAGAACAAGTCGAAATTTTGGCTGTGCAAGTGTCGAATAAAAAAATCAAATTCTCGTCGTTTGGCATGTTGAAGATTAGTCGATCTCTGTTGACTTCTGTAAATTAACTTCATTTTTTTTAATAGAAATTATATTTGGTTTGTTTTAGTTTGGAGGTGCACTTACGACGTTTTTAGTGATTTTGTTTCAGTATGGTGGTATTCATGGAAATATTTACTGAGATACAGCGTACAGCGTATACCAACTATATAAATCACAGATATTTGCAGTTATAAAAATTGTGATTGGATTTAATGAAATAATGTGATTTCTTTCGTTAATGACATTTTGGTGATAAAGATTATACTATACAGGGTGTTTCACATAATTTTACGAGACCTGCGCCTGTAAGATGCAATCAATAAATAATACATATTCCGATACGAACTCGATTCCAAATTTTGAATGGATAGTTTGTTTACCCTTTAAAAAATTACGTTTTTTGTTAGTTAGTGATTAAGATAGATAAACTAGAATCATATTCATGTCATCTCTTGATAAAACAAATGTTAATTGTTTCTGGAAAAACTGCAGTTTATGACTATATTAATGAAACAATGAGTAGTTTGACAACTAATGTCATGGGTTTCCAAAAATTAAATAATTAAATGTGTATTTTTTGTATCCAGTGTTTTGTGACTTTTGTATATTTGGGTACGTACAGTTGAAGACAAAATACTTTGGTCGTCACGTCACTTTTCTGACACTTTAATGTAATTCAAGCTTTAACATCAAAAATTAATGACAATTTCAAATTAATGACAACTATTATATTTTCCTATCAAAAATATGTACAACTTGTCAACTATGATTGACAGTAGCTAAAAATAAGGTTAACAATCCTAAAGCATGCTTTACAATTTAATGTCACTCAAGTAACATTAAAAAGTGACGACCAAAGTATTTTGTCTCCAACTGTACATACGTGAGGAGCAAGCCTCGTAAAATTGTGTGAAACACCCTGAATAAATGTAATTTGTTTTTTGTGTTATTGCAAGTTAAGTGTTAAAAGAAAATAACTATTATTTTTCCATCTTCCGATTTGCTTTAATGGTAATAATGATAAAGAATGTTCAATTGCCGTGTCCACAATTATAGCTACTGAATATTTAACCAATCTGTTTTTCACATAAAATTTGAAAATTCTACATTTAAAACATTGTTATCCTAAACAACAAAATTATAATAAATTATAGTATAGTATAGTAAACTATAGTAGAATTTTTTTTTGACAACATAATTTTTGGTACCCGGATCGGTTTATTGCTAATAACTCCGGAATTATTGACGATAACAACTATTGTTTAGTACCGTTTAGTAAGTTTCTATCATATGAAAAAAAGGTCATTGTTCTACGATAAATAGTTATCCCGAAAATTGCTGTTAAAGTCAAAAATATTCAAAATATTAACGTTGAAAAACTCAATGTTTCTTAGAAAAAATTATATCTATAAAATGGCCAAAACTAAATTTAAAAAAAATCAATTTTTTTTACTCAAGCATAAAAGCTTCAAAAATATCGCAAATCATTTGGCAAATTTTGCTTCAGCCAGAAATAGTGCCTGCATGAATAATCAAGAGCCACGTGACCGAAGTAACTAAGCAACCAATGGATGATCTCTAAACGTATTTGTGGCAAAGGTGACGTGACTTTCAATCATTTATAAAGGCACTGTATAATTTGCAGACAATATCTAATGCACTTTTTTGGTTTATTGACAATAACTCCGGACTTGTTGATGATAACCTCTTATGTTTGGTACCGTTGTAAAGAAAATTTAATTTTCTATCATATAAATGAGTGTTCTACGATAATTAATTATCGAGAAAATTTCTGATAGTCAAAAATATCCAAAATTATAAATACGGCTATAACTGCTAAACTATTAATAATTTGACGGTTTTCTCCATGCCAATCGATTCCCCGGAACATTTTACATACATATATTTCCGTCAAAATGTTGTATCATTGAGGTACAGTTTTGCCGCAATTTACAAAATAAAAAAAAAGAAAATTTTGTTAAAAAATGGTGTCTTTGAACATATCGCAGATTCGATTTAATTTCTATCTGATAGATTTTGATGCGCTGTTTACGAATCTGTCAAGCTTTTTAAGTTTCGTCGTTTAAAAATTGAAACTTTTTTGCGAGATATCGATTTTACGATTCCTCAATCAAAACATTTAATTTTTTTTTAAACTTGACCCAATAACCCATTATACTTAAACTTCACATTTTCCTTCAAAAATTTATTGCAGGAAATAAATAAAACACAAGAACCATGTAACGTCCTACATCTTTTCTTAAAATCAAAAGTAATTACAACAAGTACGCCTTAATGCGATGATGTACAGTTCACAACGTTACATATAAAAAAATGACTTTGAAACCTAGATGGAAATAATGAAATTAAGCAGTAGACTCGGCTAACTTCTCAGCTTTTTGTACGACCTCTTCAATGGGACCGACCATATAGAACGCAACTTCGGGCAAATGGTCGTACTCTCCTTGAAGAATCTTCTGGAATCCTTTGATGGTTTCCTGCAATGGTACCAACTTTCCGGCATGACCGGTGAAAACTTCAGCAACTTGGAAAGGCTGCGACAAGAAACGCTGAATCTTCCTGGCTCGCGCTACTGTCAACTTATCATCTTCAGACAATTCATCCATACCCAAAATGGCGATAATATCCTGGAGTGATTTGTAGTCCTGAAGGATTTTCTGGACGCCACGAGCGATATTGTAATGCTCCTGACCGATAATGTTCGGATCCATAATACGCGAAGTGGAGTCGAGAGGATCGACAGCAGGGTAAATACCCAACTCAGCAATGGCGCGAGACAACACTGTGGTGGCGTCCAAGTGAGCGAAAGTGGTTGCAGGGGCGGGATCAGTCAAATCATCAGCAGGGACATAAATGGCCTGGACTGACGTAATTGAGCCCTTTTTCGTAGTGGTAATTCTTTCCTGCATGCTACCCATCTCAGTGGCTAGGGTGGGTTGGTAACCCACGGCGGAGGGGATACGACCCAGTAAAGCAGACACCTCTGAACCGGCTTGGGTAAACCTTAAATTAATAATTAATTAATCAAAAAAAAACCCTCGAAATTAACGTACCTGAAAATATTATCAATGAAAAGCAATACGTCTTGTCCTTCCTGATCTCTGAAATATTCAGCGACTGTCAATCCAGTCAAAGCAACTCTAGCCCTAGCACCTGGGGGCTCGTTCATTTGTCCATACACCAACGCTACCTTCGATGTCTTATCCTTCAAGGAAATGACCCCAGACTCAATCATTTCATGGTACAAATCGTTCCCTTCTCTCGTCCTTTCTCCTACACCAGCAAATACCGAATAACCACCATGGGCCTTGGCTATATTATTGATCAGTTCCATAATCAAGACAGTTTTGCCGACTCCAGCGCCTCCAAAGAGCCCGATTTTCCCACCCTTAGCATAAGGAGCCAACAAATCGACGACTTTAATCCCCGTTACGAGAATTTCTTGCTCGACACTCATTTCAACGAATTCGGGGGCTTCAGCGTGGATGGAGGCAAGTTTGTCGGTGGGTACAGGGCCCCTCTCGTCGATCGGTTCACCAATGACGTTGATAATACGACCGAGAGTCTCCGCACCGACGGGAATACGAATGGGGTAGCCGGTGTCGACGACGGGTTGACCTCGGACAAGACCTTCAGTACCGTCCATGGCGATGGTACGAACGGTGTTTTCACCCAAATGTGAGGCGACTTCCAAGACAAGACGAGGGGATCGGTTTTGGACTTCGAGGGCGTTGAGGATTGGGGGGAGGTTGTCGTCGAATTGGACGTCGACGACGGCACCGATTACCGCGACGACTTTACCGTTGATCTTGCCGGCGGCTGCCGCCTTGGCAGCGTATCCACGTTCTGAAACGAAAAGAATTTACGTTAAAATTCAGTCTTGACACTGTTTAAAATGTCATTTCAAACACATTACATAAACGTTAATTTCTGAAAAAAAAAGCCTAAAAAATAAAACAATCTCTAATACAAGGTGTTAAAAAAAGATTGTAAAATATTTTAAGAGGGAATATTATGGACCAAAACAAACAAAAGAATTAATAAACATGGGTCTGCAAAGTAACGGTTTCGAAGATATCGAAAATTATTAGTTTTTTTGAAACATTTATTTGCAATCTATTCAAACAAAAAAATGAAGCTAAAAATTTTCAGATCTCCGAAACCGTTACTTTGCAGACCCAAGTTTACTAAATAATTTACAAGCTTTTCTTAACACCCTGTATAAAGTATAAAGATACAGTATAAAGTTACAAAGATTTTCTCTTATGGTGTTTTCAATGTTACATTTTGACTTTCTAAAAAAAAATCTTTATACAAGCATAAAAGCTTCAAAAAATTAATGAAAAAAGTCTTCCGCAAATTATTATTTTTTCCTTAATAGCTTAGTAACTTGTTTTCAATTAATAATAAGAATGAATTAAAACAAAATTATTAAAAGTTCCGTAAGAATTCAAATATTTGCTTCAGCCAAATGGTGCCTGCATAAATAATCAAGAGCCACGTGACTAAAGTAACTAGTGGAGAATCCCTAAACGTATAAGTGTCAAAGGTCATGTGACCTTCGATCATTTATAAAGGCACTGTATAATTTGCAGACAATATCTAATGCACTTTTATTATTTCTTAATTTTTTAAAAGCAAAATGAATAATTAAATCATCACAAATTACATCACAATCAAGCAAATAAATAAATTATTGTTTAAATTTTATTTTCTTACATTCCTCTGTCTTTTTTTAAATATTAAACTAGGATTTTGTGGGGTTTTTTATAGGATAAAAAGACACACTGTGTTTTAAATATTTATTTTGTTAATTTTGTTTATAGTTCAAAAATTTGTATAAAAACTAGACTGAAACCATAAATTCTTTTGATGATTAAATGTAATTTTGAAATTTTGTACAATTTAAATGCGAAAAGATGGTGTTAAAAATTAATGAGTACATTTTTTGAGATGTGGTAACAACAAAAATGAAAAATTTCATAATTTTGATAACATCTTACACACATCTTATTAATCTTTCAAGGACATTATGTGAAGACATAATGAAACTGAAGTGTCTGAAAGTGTAAAACAAGATCTACTCTGGCTAATTAATAATTTAAAAAAATACAGCGTGATTCAAAAGAACCGTACAATTATTTGGGAGGTTTTTAGAACTAGTGAATTACCTTAGGTAGATACAGATTTGTCAACAAGAAATTACCACCTAGGATTTAAACTTCTAGGAAAATTGCGTTTTTCATGTTGTTTGTAACTAGAATTTTCAGAAGAAATTTTGAATGCGTGAGGTTGGTTACCCCTTGTTGTTGACGGTTGACGTTTTCTTTTAACCTAATCAAATTTATGGCAACCTATTCACGAATATCCCTAAATCCCAGGAAGTAATTTCTTGTTGATACGATAATATAACCCTTTAAAATTGCAACTTTAATTTTAATTTTTCATTAAATAGAAAAGGTAATTTTGTGTTTTATTAGTATTTAGAATATTAAAAAAATCAATAAAATCTTAAGAAAAATAAATAAATGTAGAAATCTTCTGAAAAAGTAAAGTTGGCAACAGGACATTGAATTGAATACAGGCAAATATGCAACGTTGCCAATTTGTGTTATCTTTAACCATTCATATTTTCAAATTTATGCGGTTTCGAAAAAATATAAACGCAATTCTGAGCTTCTATTAACGTTTTCTACCACTATGTAAAAAATTATCCGACACTTTTGAACCACCCTGTATAACTATCATTTATAAAAAGGGGCGTATCGTAACAGAAACACTGTAAAAATTACTAAAATATTCCTTAAAAATAAAATTTAACAGATTTATAAGTTTTTTTACTTTGTTTATGATAATTACAAAGAATTTTGAAAAACCCTAAGTTTTGGGAAAAATTAACCTCAAGGTTGGATATTCCTTTTAGAGCAAACACTTCCCTTGAAGAATATTTTTCGAAAATCATTGAAAATTAACTTCTGAACAACTTTATTATTGCCAATTTTGCCCTAATTTTCGTAGAAATCACCTGAATTTCTGTGCAAGATGGCGGACAGCCCTACATTATGTAATCGAAATCAAGGTTCAAAACGCATTTTTCGGTGTAAAAAATCGCTCATCTGGTCAATACGAAACCGGTGCAACTAATCCTCAAAAAATGTGCCCCAAATGGGGCTACTTCGTGAAAAATCAGGGGAGCAAGTGGCCGGGTCGATGAGAGGATTTGGGGTGGGTGAGTGGGATTTAAGCGAAGTAAAACAACTTACGGGATCCATTATACACGGAGACGACTTTCAACGATTCACTTCCAAGTTTTTCGATGGTTTTTCCAGCCAAAAGGCTGGATCCAGCGCGAGCCACGGCACCCAACATGGTCTCTGGACTTCTGTAGAGTGATTCGCAAAGTCGCCGCTAGGTTAGCACACTTCCGATCGATTGCGCAAGCGTACAATGCAAAAAACCGGCGCTAAATTTAAACCCAATTATGTAACTTTTCAATGACACTGTCACTCAAAAAAATGATTAGAGAGAGGGGGGCGGTGAAGTAAATTCGATTTAAAAGAAAATTGTTAAAATCTTTATTAACGACAAAAGTTACGCAGATCAAAAAAATGTGTTGGAACGCAATTATGTACAAATGTCAGCGGAAAAAAAGTTTAGGTATGATAAAAATGATAAAGTTGCAATCATTCATTTTCATTTTGGCCAGCTCGAAACCTAACGATTTTCACATAGAAAAATAGAATCGCTTTCTAAACGTCAAACAAACAAGATGCATAAAAACCAAAATAAAAACAAATACAGCCTATTGTAAATATTTCAATAAATCTTAGCCATTTTCCATTATTTATATTTGATATGATCATCCTCAACTCGTTCTAAATAAATTACACGATTTATATCAACTAAAAATAACCCAAAAATGGCTTCACCCCCATTTTAAATACTAACAGTACTTGGATGAAACAAAATCACATAATAGGCTTTATTCTAACATCACGTGATTTAATACTTAATTAAGTGTGACAAGAAAACAATTTTTAGACCTTATTTCATACATTACTTGAAACAGTACATTAGTATTTAAAATGATAAAAAGTATAGACGAGTAGCTATCCTAATCTTAAAAATAAATTAAATTCACTTCTTCTTGTTTTTATTAGTACCTCCTCTAGGTGGCGTCACCGGCCTTCCAGCATTCATATTATACTGAAACTTCCGTTTGTCAGCCGGTTTCAGGATTTGAAAACTGCACATCAACGTTTCATCCACTGACATCATCGCTCCAGCATTATCAAACTCACCTAAAAAAAATTGTACACGAGAAATACACAAATTTCTTAACTTACCGCAATAATTTGGAGCGCTAAAAAGCGTGACAAGTTGTCGTTTAGCGAAAAACTCGTACCCGTCCTCGACGACTTGATGAGCTCGACAAATCAGATCGAAATCGTGTTTGTGAAGGAATTTCCCAACAACTTCAGCCCCGAAAGTAAAACTCACGCCACGGTCGTTCTCACCCCAGCCCATCTGGTCTTTGTCGGGGTCCGACCACAACAGGTCACACAGGAGCCCCTGGTCGGGGACGTCAGTCGGCCGCATTATCCTCCGGATTTGCTCCATCGACTGCAGGTCGGGACTGAGGCCCCCGTGACAACAGAAAATCTTCTCGTCGACGATCGCCGCCACCGGCAGGCAGTTGAAGCAGTCGGTGAAGGTTTTCCATAACTTTATGTTGTATCTGACGACAAATTAAATCACTGTAGAGCACTATTAAAAAAAACACAAATTGTTCATTTACGAATTAAATTGATAAAGAAATGAAAATTGAGCAATGATATAGGAAAAAAATTATGTGATAAATAGTTAGTCACTTGTTTGTGATTCACTTACACGATAACAAGGATAAAGTCTTAAGGTGAATCAAGACAATTTATTGTTTGTGTTGCTACTATATTGAAAAAAACTTGCATGGAACATAAATTACCATTTTTATGTGCACTCAAACCTTACTTGTTGATGAAAAATACAAAAAACTGTTTTACACAATCGTCAACAAAATTATTTTCCTCGCCGCCTACTCACCTCCTTTTGCATTCGTCGTAGAATCCGTATATGCGGTTGATAGAGGCGCACTCGTGGTTGCCTCTAAGAAGGAAGAAATTCTCGGGATATTTTATTTTATAGGCGAGTAAAAGACAGATGGTTTCCAATGACTGTTTTCCACGATCGACGTAATCACCAAGGAACAGGTAATTCGATTCTGGTGGAAACCCCCCATATTCGAAGAGACGAAGGAGATCGTAATATTGACCGTGGATATCACCTACGCAAAAAAAAAATAAACAATAAAATCGATATTCACTCTGTCATGGAGTGTACACTGCGATTTTAATTAGCTTGATCTAGTGACGTAATGTCATTAATCACAACATTTGTCATTAATTTTACCCCAAGTTACATAAGAAAAAATCGATTTGGTTTCTCAATTTACAAGTGTTAAGTGAATTAACCTTTAGATAAGGAAATTATAAACAAATACGCTGGGGGCTACTCACCGCAAATCTTAAGTGGCGCCTCCAATTCCAGTAAAATCGGTTGCGAAAGGAATATTTCCCTGGACTTGAGACACAGTCCTCGGATTTCGCTTTCAGTTAATTGTACATTTTTGCCGGGTCTTGCTCCGCGTACTGGAAAAAAGGCAAATTTTAGGAATTTTTGACATTTTACAAGGCGTTTACCGAGGACGCCATTAGAACTGTCAACAGAAATTGACCTTCAACAATTACCTTCCAATAAACGGGCTATTATACTATCAATATTTAGTTTGTCGGCTTCGGCCATTTGCTTCGATCTTTCTTAGTTGACTAAAGCGAATTTTATCACTTAAAACTACCGGATGGCTCGGATTTTTTAAGATCTTCCAAGAGCCTCAGTGAAATAAACACTACTTTTTCGCTTCGACTCGCGCGGAGGCCGAAGCTAGCCGCGAACAAGAGTACCAACAACACAACTAAATCCCCCAAAAATCAACAATTAAAATTAGTTTTACAACGAAAAATGACAACAATACGAAACTCAAGCACACAAATTACACATTCTTGGCAATATGCAATCAAAAACTTGTAAAATTAAGTCAAAATTTTCGTTTTGGTTACTTGTGGTATCTTGTAGCCAACTTCGTGTCACTGGAACCAACATGGAGCCGGTGTAAACAAAATATTTTTGCAACAATTTCAAATAATTCAGAAATGAAATAAAATACGAATAAATCAAGTAATGGCCGAGCCTGAAGAAAATCAAGCCGAACTAGAGGTCCCTGAGGATCTTTTCCGGGACGTAAAGTTTTACGTTAGTGGAGAAATCTCTGAAAAGGTGAAAAATTTTACCCTCCAAAAGGCAACTAATCGAAAAATTTCTTTTAGGTGGTGGATTTGTTAAAACGTGGGGGTGCCGAACGTTTGAATTATTTTTACGATTATGTCACACATTTAATTTGTGGTGATAGTCCCGAAGAAACTGATTTAACTGACGCCAATGATTTATATGAAATTCCGGCGGTTACTTCCAAGTGGATTTTTATGTGCGTCCGATTGAAAAAGTTAGTCAACACAAAACCGTACTCTTATAATTTACAAAAGTTATTTTCGAATTTGATTTTTTGCCTATCGAAGATTGGAAGTGATAGAGAGACACTTTGGGCCATTATAACCTATCATGGGGGCCTAGTCCAACTAAATTTGAATAACAGATGCACCCATCTAGTTACAGTTGACACAAATTCACCAAAATTTGACAAAGCTACCAACTTAGGGCCGGAAAAGATTACTATAATAACGCCTGATTGGATTATTGAATCAGTCAAAAATAATTCACTTGCACAGTCGGATTTGTTTCATCCAAAGTTAATTCAATGGCCCAAAGTGGTCAAGCATGAAAGTACAATAGCTATTACAGGTTTTGAACCTGAAAAAGTTGAACCGGTTGATAAGCCAAATGATAGTATGGTCACTGATTCAACCCAGGCTTTATTAGACAAATTAAAACAAAGAATGCCTTGGATTCAACCTCAAACAACCACAACTGCCGACATCGTACCACCAAATGTTGTTGCGCCAAGTTTTCTCAACAAAAATCAACAAAATCAACGGTCGTTTCCACCTCAACAACAACAACAGCAATCGCCACAACCTGTCATTCAAACGAATCAACAAATCCCTCGAAGTATCGTCCATCATACACCTCAACCTCAACAATTGATACAACAACCACAACAGCAGCAACAACAACAACAGTTTAATGTTCCAAATCAGGTTCATTTGAACCGACTAATTGGCCAACAACAAGCCCGCCCAACTCTTCAACAGTTGCGAGGTCAATTAGGTCCGAATCAACTACATCAACATTTGTTACAACAGAGGATAGCTCAACAAAATCAACAAAATGCGCCGCGTCCTCTTACTATTCAACAGCAACAGTTGTTGCAACAGCAGTTGGCCCAAAGACAGTTGTTACAAAATCAACAACAACAGCAACCTCAAACGCAATTTGGAAATGTTATTCAACAACAACAACATATTCTACAACAGCAACAACAAAAAATATTTGTTTCGCAAAATCAACAACAGATTGTACAAAATCAACCAAATTTGGCCGTACAACAACAACAATTTAATCAAAATCAACAACAACAGTTCAATCAACAATTTGTACAAAATCAACCTGATTTAAATCAGCAACAGACTCAACAACAGAATTTATTGAATCAACAGCAACAGACACCACAAACTTTGTTAAGTCAACAACCACAAGCTCAACAACAAAATTTGTTGACCCAACAACAACAACAAGTACAACAACAGAATTTGTTGGTTCAACAGACGCAACAACCAAATGTGTTGAACCAACAACAATTTCAACCAAATACTATCGTTAATCAACAATTATTGTTGAATCAACAGCAGGGTCAATTCAATCAACAACAACCAGCACAACCTCAACAACAAAGGCCGCAAATAAATCAACATTTATGGCAACAGCAGCAACAACAGCAACAAATGACGATCAGGCATCCTGTTAATGTTGTTCAAGGTCCTCGAATCCAGTGGTCTCCGACCCAACAACCGAATCAACCTCAACGTCAATTCATCCATTTAGACGCCCAAACTCACAATGAGTTACAAAAAATGAATCCCGAACAGCAGGCCATGTTCGTTCAAAGATTAAAACAAAAACAACTTTTGATGCAGAAACAATTAACACAAAGAGCTGGTGGGGGGCACATTTTGATTCGAGGATCTGTACCTCCAGGTCTCAACCCCCAACAGCAAATGCAGTGGTTACAAAGGCAAGCTAAACAACAAGGTGTTGTACTTCAACAACAAACCATAACTCAACCGAATATTCAACACACGCCGGGACTAAGTCCGATTCAACAGCAACAACAACAGCAACAACAACCTCAATTCGACCAAAATCAACAACAGCAATTACAATTGAGACAATATCGGTTGCAACAACTTCAACTACAGCGCGAACAAGCACAGAAAAATCAAATCGCCGCTGTACAACAACCGATTCAAGGAGTTGTCCGACCTCTTGGACCGGTAATTCCCGATTCGACAACGAATCCTCCCGAAGCCAATTCTCAACAGTTGGTTGTTAATGCGAAAACCAAGACAGCGTTGGCGAATATGTTGAGCAATCGGTTGCAGAGTGGAGGAGGGACGGTTCCAGTTCCAGAGGCAATCCCCGAACCATCAGCGGCAGGAACGCTAAGGTTAAAAGTTGAAAAAAACATAAAATTGATGTTGATTATTGTTGTTGTAGGTTGATGACGGCTCAACATAACGCCGCTCTCAATCCGAATAATCGACCACAGGATTTAATAGCGTTGCAACAACAAAGGAGGGTTATTAATGGCCCCAATGGTGAGATTATAAGGGCACTGGTGCCCCAACCTGGACCTGTTATCGCACAGACTGAGCCTCCGAAGGTGCAGTTTTCCCCTAGAGCGGCGGTACCCATGCAGCACAGGCCGGGGCCCTTCTACGGCCATAACCCCAACCTAAAACGTGAGCTAAAAACAATCAAATTTCGCGCTTTTATTTAAAATTTTTCAGTGCCCCCTGATTTGTTTCTCCTGGGGTGCATTTTCGTCGTTGTTGAAATTGAGCGTTATTTAGACGAATCGTTGCCCGGTTGGAAACAAAAAATTGAAAAACATGGAGGTAACACCATACTATACTAAGCTATGCTATGCTATGCTATGCTATGTTATGCTATACTATGCTATGCCATGCTATGCTATGCTATGCTATGCCCTTCTATGCTCTGCTGTGTCATGCTATGCTATGCTATGCTATGTTATGCTATGCTATGCTATGCTATGCTAATGCAATGCTCTGCTGTGCTGTGCTATATTATGTTATGTTATGTTAATACTATGATATGCTATACTATACTGTGCTATGCTATGCTATGCTATACTATACTATACTATACTATACTGTGCTATGCTATGCTATACACCTAATTTTGTGGTTTCTATGCAGGCGAGGTGGAAAAGCAGTACTGCAATCGCGTGACGCACGTCCTATGCGAGACGCAACGTCACGGAGTGGTGATGCAAGCCTTAAGAGATTGTAAACGTTGCATAACAATATATTGGTTGAGTGACGTAATGAAACGTAAACAAGTGCTGCCACCTTGGACCGCTTTACATTTACCAACTATCTATCTAGATACGACTCCTGCCGCTAAACATTTGATAACCTTGAGCGGATTTACAGGATGTGACCGAAATCGTGTCAAACATATGATTAATTATACAGGTGCTAAGGTTTGTGTTTTGACAAAATCTCAAAAAAATGACAATTGACAAGTGACATTTCAGTTTACGTCATATTTTTCGAAACATAATACGTTACTTATTGCGGCTAAAGGAGAGGGTGCTAAATACAATCATGCGAAGAAATGGGGGATTCCTGTGGTGAATGTTCAATGGTTGACTGATATTATGTTGGGTAATTTTACGGCATTGAATCAAATGGAAAATATAATGTACCAACAGTTTCCATCGCCGCCTAATTTTAGTTTTGATCCGAAATTAGTACCGAATTTGATGCGTAAGTATTTGAATTTTTAAATTTCCCGCTTTAAATTTTTTGACAGATGCATGGAAAATGCCGATAAATATATCACAAGAGTCATACGAACGTGTCAAAAGAAGTTCATCGCCGGTTTTAATGCCAAAAAACGCGAAAAAAATGAAAACTGAACAAACAGATGAAAATGACAACGTCGATGAAGGTGTTGAAGTTAATGCAAATTACAGGATTTTGTTTTCCATGTCTTCCGAAATTGCGAATTTGCAAAAGATTGTCAAGTAAGTCGTGGAATTTGTCACTATTGTGTTATTTTTTATTTGTTTTAGGCAACTAGGTGGCATTGTTGCCAAATCTCATCAAGACTGTACTCATCTAGTAATGCCAACTCTGACCCGTACGAATAAACTCCTCTTCTGTATTTGTCGTGAGGTGTTTATAATGCCCGAGCAGTGGCTCAAAGACTCACAAGCGGCTCGGAAATTTCTCGACGAGGCTAATTACAGCCTAGACACCAAAGAATTCAATAGTGAATATAAATGTGACTTTACTCAAACATTGAACACTAAAAATCGCAGTAAACTATTCGAAGGGAAATTCTTCTGGATAACTCCGAGTGTTTTTCCGAGTAAAAGTATTCTCGTTGAATTAGTACAGAGTTGCGGGGGGGTCGTTGAAAAAATACGAAGAACTTCGGCACAAATCGAAGCGACTAACATCAATTCGCCCTACAGTTATATCATAATAACGCACGAGAATGATATTCATTTAGTTGCGGATTTGTTAAGAAATAAGAAAGATAAGGTGAGGATTGTTTGCAGTGCCGAATTGATTTTCAGTGCCATTTTGAAACAAACTTTTGAAGTTGAACCGTTTGCAGTCAAAGTTTTATGAAATTAATATATAAATAATGCGGTGTTGATATTCATAGGACCAAAACAATGTTTCTCAATTATTTAAGGTTTAAAGTTTTTGTTGGTTTAATTTGTTGATTTTAAGCACCCTGGTTATATAAATTGACGTTTGTGTAAAAGTAACAGACTTAAATTTGTGATTTTTTTTCTTATTGTATCAGATTTTGTAAAATTTCTAAGATAATAAAAGTTAAATTATGCATTTTAATTTTCTATCATTTTTCGAGTACGGTCCTGTCGCTCCTCAACATGTCAAGCCCAACCCTGTCTACTTACAATAAAAAAAAATTGTAATAGAAAAAATATCAACTCATTTTATTATTTTTACGTAATAAATAGTTGAATTTACGTCTGTTCAGCTGTTAAATATTAATGAAAAATAGTTAAATCACCGTAATTATCGTTTTAGTGTTTTTGCATTTTTTTGGTTGGTATTGATTAAAAAAATAAATTAAAAAAACGTTAATTATTTCATTAGAATAAAAAATAAATCAAACACATAAAGGCACACCGTTTTTAATTGTTTTTATTCCGATATTACCACAGGAAAATGAAAAATGCTAGGTTGTTTTGGTAACTTTTTGTATTGTGGTTGGCTGCTCTGTGACAAACGTCAGATCTGTCACACCTGTAAAAGTAGCGGCTTTACGTCAAAACAATAATAAATTAACCGTAAAATCGTGAAAATATGTGAATGTGAAGGTCGTGTGGCCCCCTTGAAGTGTCCAATGGCGACTGCAGTGGAACTCCAGTCGGTCGACAATTCGTGGATGGAATTTTGCGAGAGACATGCAAGTATCGCGGCTCAAGACTTCTCTAAAAGTTGCATCCAATTCATGTCTTTAAACCTCTCTGAATCGGCAAAAGCGACAATAACTTACAAAGATTTCCTCAAGAAGTTTCTCGACACATTTACCGAACACTTTGAAACCGACTTTAACAAACGCAAATCTCAAATTAACAAAATTCCAAATGGGGCCTCTCGAATCGTCGACGACATTTCGGAGCCCGAAGAGGGCTCTCCGAAAATGCCCCATAAGCCGTTTTTCCGAAGGTAAGCACTGGGCAAGTCGCGTTAAAAGCACCACCGGGATTATTTCAGGTTAAGTTTCAAAATGTTACGAAAAGGCAAAGATTTATTCCACAAACAGCACTCGGATGAGGTCGATTTGGCTCACAATAAGACCAAATTGGCCAAAATAGTCGTCGAATGCCGCAAGGAGGGGATTGTGAGCTACTCAACTCCGGAGAGTCTCGACCAGCCTGGGGGCCCCCCTAAATGGGAGAAATGCCGCTTAGCCCTAGTCAAAGCCGTGGGCGGATACATGCTCGAATTCTACTCACCACCGAAAGCCACTAAAGTAGCCCCCTTCACAAAATTAAATAATTTCCTAACTGTCAAATTTTCAGCCCCGTAGCGGCGTTTTTTGTGCCCTAATCACCGAAGCCCGCGAGACTACTGCCCTGGAAATGCCCGACCACGAAAATACTTTCGTTCTCAAAGCCAACAATAGCCTCGAATTTGTGATTTTAGCCCGAGACACCGATGATATGAGGTTGGTAAAATGTTAGGTTATGGTCGACTTGACGTTTGTTTCAGGTCGTGGCTTGCTACGATTAAGTATTGCATACGGTTGGGGGCGGGTTATGGTGACACCGCCCCCGGGGATCACCGCGACTATCCTTCAGACGCCCCTGAGCTGCCCCCGAGACATGTCTCGGGTCGAGGAGGCGACCGGTTGGCGTCCAATAGTAATTTTGATATGTACCCCTCAACCGGTGATAATATCTGTATGTAGCCCCTTTTACCCCCCCAGCCCCCTTGTTTAATAAACTTCTTTAAAGCAATGGAAACTGATATTGGCCAGACTTTAAAAAAAGAGTTTTGGTTCCATGGCACTCTCGGTCGGTCCGAAGCAACAAATCTAGTCCTCCATGACGGTGCTAGGGGCCATGGTTTATTTTTGGTTCGCCAAAGTGAGACCCGAACCGGCGAATTCGTCCTAACTTTCAATTTCCAAGTAATTGAATTAAATTAAATTTCGTTTTAATTAAATTAAATTATCACAGGGCCGGGCTAAGCACCTCCGAATGACTATCAACGATCAAGGCCAATGCCGAGTCCAACACTTTTGGTTTCAGTCCATCTACGAAATGCTCGAACATTTCCGACAACAGCCGATTCCACTCGAAAGCGGTGGTAACTCTGACGTCACACTAACCGATTTCGTTGTAAATTCCGCCGCTAGAGGGCAGCTCCAAGGCTCGATAGGGCGGAGCTCCCAAGCTTCCACCAATGGTGTGCACGATCGAAGAGTCCCGCCCATACCCGAAATAAGACAAGTGAGATAAAAATGGATGTGTTCAGTTTTTTGTATATATTTTTGTGTACATACGAGTGTGCTTTGTAGCTGGCTTTTGTTTGATCGGTGTGCTTACACTACTTAATTTTTACTCTCCCTGTAAATAAGTTTGTGCAATTGAACGATAATTAAGTGTATTTAAGTATTTATTTTACATTTAAGAAATATTTGGTAGCTTTATTTTTAAGTTCATTTATTTTTTTATTTATAAAAATACAAAACTATCCATAGCAATAGTACAAATTATACAAAATAAATTACTGATTTTACTGCTTGTTTTATTTTTTTATATGTTATCCTTATCGTGGCTTTATCTGACGCATTTTTTAGGTCCAAACACATAACGGGAGTGTACGAACTCAGGAAACAACACTGGAACAAATTTCTGAAGCAAGAGCTGTTGAAAATCAGTACAGTTTTGTTTAAAAAACAATGTTTCACAAAATAAAAGTCAGTATTATAAAATAGTGATCATATCTTCATATGTTTCTGCTCTTATTTTTTTCAAAGCTGCTTTAAGACATGGTCACTATTTGAAAAAAAATCAAATAAGGACAATAGATGTTTCAGAAGTGTACCCCTCCCCCTAAAAACTGTAATATATGTTATATACGTCATGATATGTTTTATTTCACTGTCTACTCCTTAAGACTACTCAATTGTTCATGTAAAAACTCCACAAATTGTGAATCGGTCACAGTTTCAGTTTTGACTTTAATAACATCAGTGATTTGGTTTAATTTCAAAGCTAATACATGTTTACATGTCAGACTGGTGTTGTCTTCTAAAACTTGCGACTGGAAAGCTTGACATTGGCAAAAATTGATATCGTTATAAATCGTGTATCTTTCCAAGTTACTTCCGACTTTGTAAATACTGCGAGTCTTGTCTTTAGTCTCGTATTTGGTAATTTTGCAAGTTTCGAGTAATTCGCTTGCTTGAGAAAGCGTAGAGCCGAAAAATGAGTGCAACTGTGTGAGGGTCTCGTTGGGTACTGAAATAAAAAAATTTAAGGTTATGAAAGGAGGCGTTGATGTAATTACGTTTTTTTTGGCCTTTGTACGATTTTTCTGTTTCTTGGAGTAACTCGAAGGCCAGTTTTGGAACAACGGTCGCATTCAACATCATTTCAAACAAACGGTAATACTTTAAAGAAACAGGGGGTGACCATTCTGTGATGTTGGCACCGCTGTGTCAGTCTCACCAGTTTATTTCTCATCAACTAAAGAAGAAAATAACAAAAACCCAAGTTTTCTGTAAATTTCTGCCCAATTAAACTGGAAATGAAGCAGAAAAATGTCTCTGTTACTGATTAGTGTCTAGGGTGTATCAATAAAAACACACCTTTTAACCCCAAAATACTAATGAGATACACAAATAATTATTACACTCAACAAATAAGTAAAATAAACACATGGCCACATTATTTATTTTCAAGAAACAAGAAGCAGGTGGTTTACTGCTGGATTTCCAGAATCGACCACAGGGGGTGATTATTTTTTGATGTTGGCACCATTGTGACAGTTTGACCTGTTTAGTGTTCATTTGTTGTCAACTGATTGTAAAGAAAAAATATGAAAAACGTGAGTTTTCTGTAAATTTGTGCCAAATTAAATTAAAACTGAAGCAGAAAAACGTCTGTGTTTGTGTTTAGTGTAAAGTAGGTGGCCTCAAAGGCGTCCTCCATCCGCAAATAACTAACTGAAAAAAGTGATTCCAATAATAATTTCGAAGAGATACTACAGAGAAGGTATGTGAAACCACCTCATTGATGTTAATATTAATTTAAAATTTATTAAATCACTAAAAATGGATGGCAGAAAGTCTTCAAAACATTCTATTCACTATCCAGACGCTTCGGAGTTTGGAGACCGACCAAATTGTGTGAAATTATATATTCGTTTTCATATTAATGTGCATCGAAGTAGTCGTTGAAGGGATTATTTTAAGGTGGCAACCATGCAAAAATTCAAACAATCCAAAACTCAATCTTTTCTACAAATTATTTTTTCAAATAAATGTGTACCCCAAGTAGCAAAAATTAATTAAAATTAACATCCAATTAACATAGGGTAGCAAACATAAAGATTTTTGCTCGGATTTTTGTCATTATTGATGTGATTAAATTTGTTCTGAATGACATTATTGACACTTTTTGTGTAAATCAGCCTTTAAGGACTTCTACAAGTTACTTGATGCACATTAATATGAAAAACAGTATAGCCAACTCTTTCAATTTTACTTTTACATCAAAACAAACTTCAAAGGTATATAAAAAATGATAGTCACTAAAATATAATACTCCTATACAAGTTTCGATTGTAAACGGATTTTTCAACGCGTCAGTTTTGTTTGTAGAACGAGCCCGAAGGGCGAGTTACGTTAAATAATATATAACGATTTTTTTAAGTGGAACATCTTGTACAAATAATAAGTTGTAAATTTTCATTTATTGCAGTAATATCTATAATGTCGAAAACGATTCGATAAAAAAACCAATTTTCTGAAAAATGAAATTAATGTTCGATCGTTAATCTAAAAAAATACGTAATAGGTTTTAGGAATGTATAAATACGTTTGTGTAAAATAATCTTCTCAGTAAAAATGTTGCGTTTTTTGATCGTGCTTTTGTTTGCAAGTGTTACTCACGGGTTACTACCTTCAAACCCCTGTCCGAACATTTTCCAGTACAAATATTTCAAAGATCAATATTACGGAGAAATAACAATCCCTTATGATGATGAAAGTAGACATCTTAATCTGGAAGTACAGTTTTCTTTGCCTGGCTTTTACAGAAATTTGGTAAAACGATTTATAATTTTAATTTTGTATTTTACTAAATGACACGTTTCAAGAAACTTGATTTACAAGGTTTGACACCATTGGAACTACTTGGTTCGACACCATTTATAAATTACAGAGTTGGTTTCCCGACTCCACCCGACAATTTTAACAAGGATCTTCCAATCATTACCCAAGCTACTTTTAATGGTCGAATTATATGTACTGGACCCCCGTATAAAGGTGCCTCCGCTATTTTTTGTTTAATTTTTACTCATTTGTTATTTTCAGACACTTCGAGGGGGGTCACAAGTTTACAAGCCAGTCTTTACTACAATTTGTAACTCTAACAATATCACTGAATGCCAATCTTGCATCTGAATAAAAAACGATAATAAAAATAATCTGCTTCATAATTATTTTCTTCCATTACCTTTGTCATCAAAGTAGCCTAGTTGGCCACGTAGGGATAGACACCTGTCAGAAGAATGATTAGGTTGGCAACAGAATTAAGACCATTTTTGGTTTCGGTTGTTTGGTGTACTCCAGTTATACCATTTAAAGAAAAAAACAGTTTTGCCAACTCAAACAAATTACAATTTCAGTGAAGTGGCCTTCACAGACAATGACTTTTGTCTCCGTATTATTCAGTGTTGCCAACTTGACTTCAAATATATGATATTAACCTACGTTAAGCCAAAACAGAGAGAAACAATTAATTAATTAATTTTGTAAATAATTAAGTGAAACACTGTCTTAAAATACAACATTTTTATTAAATTTCATTTTTACATTCGTGGAAGATACTAATTAGGAGGATTGGTAGGTCAAACCGACTCCAAAATTTGTGACACCTCTCGAAGTCACTTAAAAATAATAAATTATGAAAGGTTACATAAAAAATCGTTTTTTGTACCTATTTCCGAGGGTCCCGAACAGAAAATCTGTTCATTAAACACAACATTGGTGATTCTTGGAATATAGGGGAGACGTGGGAAGTCGATTTTGAAATGTACATTTGGTGCATTTTGGCGTAGTTGGTCGGAGGATGTCAACCGGTGTATGCCAGGATTCTAAAACTTATTATTTGATACAATTAAAAAAAATAAATTGTTTTACCAAGTTTTTGTATGTGCCAACCACTGAAAACTTTGCTTCAACCTTAAAATTGTGACTTCCATCATAGGGAATCCTTATTTCACCGTAATATTCACCTCTTTCGAGCTTGTAGGTGAAAACTTCAGGACAAGGGACTGGAGGAAGAAACGCTTTTGTCACACTTACCAACACGGTGATCAAAAAAAGTACACGCAGCATTGTGAATGAAATTATTATGCAGTATTTTTTCAGGGCCTTTTTATACGTCTGATTTGATAGGGAAATATTTATAGTTTTTTAGATTAACTATCAAGTATTAACGATTTCAATTTTGAGAAAATTGTGTTTTTTAATAACTCGT
The DNA here is from genome assembly GCF_015345945.1 of Tribolium madens. Taxonomy (NCBI): domain Eukaryota; kingdom Metazoa; phylum Arthropoda; class Insecta; order Coleoptera; family Tenebrionidae; genus Tribolium; species Tribolium madens. The sequence continues at coordinate 4,036,916 of NW_025401041.1, forward strand.
TTTATGAAACATTCAAATTATAACCGAAATAAATTATTTACAACTTGAGATTTACACACTGTGTCCCAGTTAAAACCTTTACGATTGGTTAGAATTTTCCTTGGAAATATACAGGCTGATCAACAACTTAGCCATTAAAAGTAAAATTTTATTATTTGTAAAAACTATGACTACTAATAAATTATATCACGTTAGTCCCTCCCCTATCACCTCCTTAATCCACTCCCTCAACTTCCCCACATCCGAAAACACCACAAACTCATTCAAATCGCACGAAAAATCCTCCTTTTTAATCGCCGTCGAGACCACGCCTCTCAAAAACCACCGCCCCTCCCTTTTCACTATAAACCCCGCCCCACTATCTCCATTGCACGGCCCACTCCCATCCCTATTTCCCGCACAGAACGTCGTTTCTGATGTTAAATTACGAAAATTTGCATGCGATCGTAGACAAGTTTCTTGTGACACGACCGGCATTGCTACTTTTCGTGGGACGGCTACGACGTTCCGCCCCTCGGCACTTTTACCCCACCCAGCGACCACGCCTCTAACTCCAGCGAATTGTTTAAGGTCGGTGTCGCCCGTCCAGAGACAAATGGGGCGAATAGTTGGTTTAAAAATCACTTTTTCGTTCATTTTGATAATGGCGAGGTCACAATGGCCCGAGGATTGCTTGTAGTTGGGGTGGGGCGTGACTTGGGAGGCGGTGCGAAGGAGAGCGCCGGTCGACGCCCAATGGGAGATGTCGGAACGGCCGAGCACGAGGAGGATGTCGGCTTTGTCGATCAAGGGGGCCTTGTAGTACCACACGCAGTGCCCAGCTGGAAAAAAAGATATACAGGGTGTTTTTTTATATTGAAAAAAATTGCAACCACATATTCTACATGAAAATTAACGATAATTTTTCTAATAAACTATAGTTCTACAGTGCGATCAAAAAGTCTTTCTATCCAGTAGGCGTCCTAGTTGAGGACGTATGTTGCATGGCAGTTCGTATGTTATCTAGATGTCAAAAAATTATTTTATAAAAATTAAAACATTGAGCTAATTAAATTGAATTATTCTATGAAACGTCTCAAAACAAACTAAAATGAGATCTTGTTGGTGTTTATTCATAAAAATCGTTCACCACGGTTTCCTGTCATAATTCACATAAAAAATATTTTGACATTTCTCATTTGTCATTGTGACATTTTATGTTCCACAGACATACGTTTTAAATTTCTACGCTTGCTTGATATACAGACTTTTTGATCGTACTGTATAAAGCTTTGTTATGGTAATACAGGGTGATAAAGTTGTATGATAATTAGTTTCACCGAAACCACTTCAAATATTTTCATAAAATAAATTATTTTATTTTTTATTATTTTCTCGATGTAGAATATGTGGTGCAATAATAAAAAACATCCTGTGTATAATTATAAAATTTCCTGTCTGATGATTACAGTTGTATTGCTTATGAACTTCCTCTGGAAGACTGAATCAATTTATACTTTTTTATTTCATTCTTTTTAAAAAATAAAAAAAATGGAAGCAGTAAATATGACCCACTTTTCATATATTTACTACCAATCTTAGATAATTTTTGAGTTCAAAGTTTATACAAATAAATAATTGGAATATTTCGATTAAATCTTGTTTACTGTCACTGACCTTGACAAGAATTCTAGTGTCGGAATTTGCGTTTGAAACAATGCATTTTACCTGTAAGTACATGCTGGTCTGTGATCAAGTTGGCCGTGCATTGAAACTCGTAGGAGACTCCTTGTCGGTGAAACATCGCAACCAGCCATGGATACTCATTCTCGATTGTTTTTTCACCTTTTAGTACCAAAGTCTGGATATCGTTAGCAACACCACAGCTGTCTTCAATGGTGGTGGTGGGTTCATGGTACTGGTTCATGGGGTTGGAGGGTTGTTTGAACCCAGTTTGGATGCTGTACGTGTATTGGTTGATTCGGTAGACGATGTTGGACCAAAGGTTGGTCACACCTTTCATGGAGACTAAAATATGGGAAAAATGGTAACCTTGAAATGGGAATGGGACACCAACCTTGTTCCGATGGTCCATAACAGTAAATCCGGCCGTTAAACGCGATTTGGGTGATTCTTGGGATGATATTTTGAAATGGGAAATTCACTATGTATTTGAGATATTGGGCTGAAAGGATTTCATCAGCTGGTGTTACAAGTTCAAGTCTCAGTTTCTAAAATTTGTCACTAGAGTATTTTTTTTTTGGGGGTAGTATAATTTTACCAAATTTTGGTACAACCCAACCATGGAGATATTCACGGCCAAGTTGAGATTTTTGCTCCCATCGTAGGGGATGTTAATCTCCCCGAAATACACACCCCTTTCTTGACGATACGCGAAAAATTCCGGACAGGGATTTTCCGGGATTATCTGACTTTTAACACTCACCGCAAACACAGTTAGGATAACTAAACGCAACATTGTTTTAAATCATTTTTTGCTGGTTTTCCCGACTTGTCTCAACCGTGTCCTTTCAAGAACTAATTTGATACGACTTTCAACCATGGTGGGAATATTTAGAGCGAGTTATCAGAGATGTCTTCCGGATTAACGACCGATCATTGCCAAGGTTAAGTCGTAAAATTGTACATCCTTGAGGGTTTTACACGAGGATGTGCGAAATGAAGTCATTCTATTCTTATTTATTTTAATCGACAAAAAAATACACAAAAAAATACACAAAAAATTGGTATTTGTGGAGGCGGAACTATTTTGGCCGGACAACTCCAGGAACCATCAACGAAACTATCCGCAACATAATCGAGTTACCATATAAAAAAATAACGTTTTATAAAATAAAAAATAATAGATTAAACAGTAGTTTAGTGAAAAGGTTTTCCCTAAATCCCACATAAAAATATGAAAAATATTTTTTTTTAATAGGTAAAAGCATATTGAAATAAAAATAATAAAAAATTACCCGTTAGGTCAGGTTTGAACGTTAGAAATGCGAAATTTCTTGAAAAATATGACTAAAATTCAATAAAATGGGCCAAAAATGGAGTTATTTCTGCTTTTTTTAAGCATTTAAGAATGTTGTGATTGAGAATTTATTTTTTTTTGTAAAATTTTGATAAATCGGACGAAAATATCCCCAAATTTTTTAAAAAATTGCATTATTTTTTCTTGTTTTGAGTGTTTTACTATATTTTTTGTCTAAAAACGCGATTATTTTGCAATATTTTGTTAAAAATAATCCAAAAAGACACCAAATTAGACCGAAAAAGGTGGTGTTTTGTTTTTACTAAAATTTAATTACTCAGATTACTCGCGAGATTTTGCTAAAACAGACTGTAAAATCAGTAAATTTGGTCGAAAATGACTTTGTTTTTGCATATTTTGACTGCGATTGTATACATTTTCATTTAGAAACGCCTTTATTTTGTAAAGTTTTATTAAAATAAGCGGAAAAATTATCTAATCAGGTTCAAAGTTTCTGTTTTTTTTTCAAGTCATGAAACACGTTTTTGAATGAAAAAATTAATTTTTATTTGCAAAATTTTGCTAAACTGGTCCACAAAATGTCAAATTTGGTAGATTTAGCTAGCACACATAGAGTGGAAACTGTCAAATTTTCATAGCAAAAGTAAAGAATTATATTAAAAAATATTTATTATACTAAAGAATTTAGAACTAAAAAAAAAAAAATACGAATGAAAACAAAAAAAAGATAATTCAGCCAGGAGTATTTTAAAGGATATAAAATTTGAACATGAATAAAATAAAAAAATGTAAAATGAAAGATATAACGCAGTAATAAAAGAAAAAGAAAAAACAAATTTTTCTCTTACAACTAAATGTGCTAAAAAACATCAAGAAAAGAGAAAAATTAGATAAGTTGATTGCTTTCTTTTTTCTTTCTTTCTTAATATCAGCATATTTTAGAAATGCAGTTGTTTTGCAAAATTTTATGAAAAATATGACTAAAATTCAATAAAAGAGTCCAAAAATGTTATTTTTGCTCTTTAAGAACGTTGTGATTTTAGAACTTACTTTTTTTTTGTAAGATTTTGATAAATCGGACGAAAAAGTCTCGTAATTAAAAAAATGCATATTAATGTGCTTGTTTTGAGCGTTTTACCACATTTGTCAAAAAACGCAATTATTTTGCAATATTTTGTTAAAAATAATCCAAGAAAGACACCAAATTAGATTGAAAATAAGTGTTATTTTGTTTTTACTAAAATTTAAGCATTATTATTATTAAATATTTATAATTATTATTATTATTAAATTATTGAAAACAAGCGGAAAAATTACCTAAACAGGATGGTGTTATTTTTGCCTTTTTCATGTTTTTAAACACGTTTTTTAGCCAAAAAATATTTTTTTTGCAAAATTCTGTTAAATCGGATATATCGGATAGCTGATCTAAAAATTAAAAATAGTTGTAAAAAAAGGATAATTCAGCAAGAAGTATTTTATATGAAAGCTGCATCTATGAAGGATGTAAAATATTAAATATGAAAGTGAAAGACACACAATAAAAAAGAATGAAAAAAAAACTTTTTCTAAAACTAAATATGCTAAAAAAACATCATGAAAAAAAATTATATAACTTCTAGATTCTATATCTTCATAATAAATATATATAATAATATATCAATTTTTTTTAAAAAGAAATGATAAAACGTTTTGTTTTTATTTATTTCTATTCAACAACAAATATACAAATAAAAACAACTAACGCTGCTGGAAAGCTAGCCTGAACCCATTTTTGGGTTTTAGAACAATATTTGCCGTTAATTCGATATCTCCAATCGACTTGATCGAACTCGTAACCCGGAATTTTCGTATAACCATTGCTACCATTATTTTCATGACCAGCATTCCATACTTCCAACCTAGAAAACAGTAACTTACACAGTTCTGGCAACCTAGGTTTAGTCACCTATACAGTTCCGGGGCCCTCCGGAAAAAGGCAACCACGTGTATGGATGCCTATTTAGCGATTTTTCCGGTAGAAACCGATCAGGATCAAATTTCAACGGTTGTTCCCAATACTTCTCACTCCTATGCAAATGCAAATAACCAAGACCGATATTTGCGCCTTTGGGGACCACCACATCGCCCAAATTCACATCTTGTTCGACGACTCGAGCCACGAAGGGGGCGCCCGGAAATACCCGGAGCGACTCTTTAATCACACGTTCGGTGTATTTGAGTTTGGGTAAATCGTCAAGGGTTGGGGGCCGCTCCGGGCCCAGAATTTCGGTCACTTCGTTGTAAAGTTTCTCCTAGAAGATGAAAAATAGAGGAAGTTTGAGGAAACAGAAGAGGTTACTTGGACATCCTGGTGCATCCCAAGAAGTGTCAAAATGAACGATCCCGAAGTGGCGTTTGTGTCAGATCCCTGAAATGTAATTTTCAGGATTAAAAGACTTTACCAAGGAGGTGGTTTACAGCTAATAGGAAGGTGTTAACTTCGTCTTCTAATTCTTCTTGGGTTAGCTCCTTATTGAGGAATTTTTCGACCAGAAGGTCCAAGAAAGGCTTCTTTTTTTCTTCTAAAAAATAAAATTTTTGCTTAAAATGCTACCCAAGGGTTTTTTTTTGGGTATACGAACCATCGGCTTCCAGTTGACACCCAATTTGTTCCTTCTTCTTCTCAATTATCTCCCGAGTCATACTTTGGATTAAATTTTTGACTTGGTCTTGGATTTTGTTGGCTTTGGTCCAGGAGAAAACCCAATCGAATTGGTAATCTAGTCGGAAAATTCTCATAAAGACAACTTCCATCCATTGGTCAAAAATGTGACTATACGACTTGGTACCATTTTGGGCATTGAGTGAGACTCCAAAAATGGTTTCTGTAATTGAAATTTGACTAAGCCTGGACTGATTTGAGTCACTTTTGACTCACCACCAACAATATCAATGGCACAATTTGTTACATACTTACAATGGTCAATTTCTCCTTTTCCACACTCTTTGTGAAGTAACTCAATCAAAAAATTCACTTGTTCACTAATCACACCCGGAAACTGGTTCAAAACCTTTTGGTTGAAAGTCGGTGCTATAATTTTCCGGTGTCTTTTCCAAACTCTCACCGGACTTGATATTAACCCATCCCCGACAATGGGTTTGACGAATTTGTAAAGTTCCATTTTTTCGAGAGTGGCATTGTGGTTCAAAATCACCTCCAAATATTCCGGTTTGGTGACTAAGTAGTACAAATCCGGGCCCATCCAGGCTTTGCTCAAGTCCGGGTAGTCGTCAAACATCTTCATGAAACGTTTGGCGATTTCAGCTGCGTTTCCGGTGTAGAAGAGGTAAGCACAGCCGATGAAGGGGAGATTCACCGGGCCCGGAATATTCCAGGACATGCGATACAACCGGAAGCGTTTCCAGTGGAAATGGATGCAGAAGAAGAAACACAGACTGAGGAAAATGATAAGGGGGAACATGATGGTACGAGAAAACGCGCTCAACTGCCCTTGTTGAAGACAATCATGGTTTTATCCTTGCGGATTTTTCTCATGTACCTTTCAGTCTTATGCAATTTACCACAATTGTGCAATTGGTGGCCTTTGAAAATCAAACGGACACACCTCCGGAGGAAAATTCTATTTTTATTAATACTGAAGGGAGACCTTCATGGGAGGCACTGATGGGTTGATTTTTACGTTTGATGGGTCGGTGAAAAAATCATAAGAAATAAATGCATATTAATATAAATTGCATATTTATAAGTGATTAATAATTATCAGGAAAAAAAAACAGAAAGTGCATTTCTCGACTCAGGTGAACTACCAGAAATCTTTCTATGGACTTTTCCCCGTCACCCGATCACGTGATACATGCATGACAATCTCTTTCTCTCATTTCTCAGAAAACAATTATTTTGTATGAAATTTTATTATTCAAATGAAAATCGTAAAAAAAATCAGTGGTCGGTAACAAGAGTTATTTTCAATATTCAAGGACACAAGAAAATTACAATGCAGCCGACTTGACCTCAACTTAATTAACTTTCAATCTTTTGATAAGTCGACCTTCAAACTAGCTCAAGAATTTGCATTTTTGAGGCCGAATTTGAAAAATCATGCGTTATACAGGATGTCCCGTCTTATAACGCAAAACTATACAGGCTGATTTTTGCAAGGCCTACATTAGAACCATTTCAACTTCCAGTGTAACTCAGGCTATAAAATCTTTTAAAAATTTTTGAAAAAACTGACTTATAGCAGTTTGAAACTATCATTTTTCAAAAATTATACTAGTCTTGAAATTTGACAGTTGATAATTTTGATTGGTTATTAAATGCAAAAAAACTCACTTATTGCAAAGAGTTGCTGTGATTTTCGAAAATTTCGACAAAAAATTGAGATATGTTAAAAACTATGACAGATAAGTATTGACAACTTGAGTAATTCGAAAGTGTAAAAAATGAGTGGTTTAAAATTTCAAATTTCAAAATCAAAAATGGCCGATTTTGGTCGCGTACAAAATTTCAAAGTCGTAGCTGCATTGGAAGTTTAGTACAAGAATCACTCTGTATAGCGTCATTTTAAAAATACTTAATATACAAGCTGTTTTTTTAATATTGCAAAAAATTGCAACTACATATTCTATATCGAAAAATAACACTAATTTGTCAAACATACGATAGTCGTATAAAGCTTCGTTACGGATATGCAGGGTGATAAAGTTTTATGACAAAAATTAAAATCCATTTAAATTTGTCATAAATCGGACGAAAATGTCTCCAAATTTTTGAAAAATTGCATTATTTTTCCTTGTTTTGTGTGTTTTAGTATATTTTTCGTCTAAAAACGCAATTATTTTGTTAAAAGTAATTCAAAAAGACATCAAATTATTTCGAAAAAGGGTTATTTTGCTTTTACTAAAATTTAGTCACTCAGATTACTCGCGAAATTTTGCTAAAACGGCCTGAAAAATTACTAAATTTGGTCGAAACTGACTTTATTTTTGCATATTTTGACAGCGATTACATACATTTTCATTTAGAAACGCCTTTATTTTGCAAAATTTTATTAAAAATAAGTGGAAAAAATACCTGAGCAGGTTCAAAATGGTGTTATTTCTGCCATTTTCAAGTCTTTAACACATTTTTCAGTCAAAATTTTTCTTTTTATTTGCAAAATTTTGCTAAACCGGTCCACGAAATGTCAAATTTGGTAGATTTAAGCACATAATAGAGTGGAAACTGAAATTTTCAAAGCCAATTCTTAACAAAAAATTAAAAATAATTGTAAAAAAACAAAAAAGTAGTAAGTAAGTACATATTAAAAAATTTAGAACTAAAAAAATACGAATGAAAAAATAGATAATACATCCAGAAGTATTTTAAAGGATATAAAATTTGAACAAGAATAAAAAAATGTAAAATGTAAAAAAAAGAAAAAAGAAAAATTCTTTCTTACAACTAAATATGCGAAAAACATCTAGAAAAAAAATAAGTTAATTGCTTTCTTTTTTTTTGTTTCTTTAAATATTTTAGCATAGCATGGCAATAACTTGAGTAGTTCAAAAGTGTAAAAAATGCGTGGTTTAAAACTTCAAATTTCAAAATCCAAAATGGTCGATTTTGGTAATATATAGGCTGTCAATTTTACAGGGTGATAAAGTTTCGTGACAAAAATTAAAACCCACTTGAGGTATTTCAAATATGTGGTTGCAATTTTTTGGCGGAAACACCCTGTATAATCACTTTTTTTTATTGGCGCAAGGTGAAGGTCAGCTTGAAGCCCATTTTGGGCTTAAGGACGATATTTGCCGTCAGGCCGATGTCTTCAACACACTTGACTGAACTCGTAACCCGGAATTTTCGTATAACCATTGCTATCATTATTTTCATGACCATCATTGCGAATTTGCCTCCTGAAAGCACCGAAGTGACTCAAATCGCGTTGCAGCGTTCTGTATTACCGACACAATTCCTGAGCCCGCCTGAAAACGGCAGCCACGTGTATGGATGTCTTTTTGAAACATTTTCAGGCAGAAAACGATCAGGATCAAATTTCAGAGGCTCCTCCCAGTATTTTTCACTTCGATGCAAATGGACGTAACCTACAGCTATGTTCGATCCTCGGGGAATCACTACTTCGCCTAAATTGATATCCTCTTCGGCGATTCTCGCTATGAAAGGAGCCCCCGGAAACAACCGAAGTGACTCTTTGATTGTGCGCTCTGTGTATTTGAGGTGGGGTAAATCGTCAAAATTTAGGGGGCGTTCGGGGCCCAAAACTTGGATTATTTCATCGTAGAGTTTCTCCTAAAAAAATAGTGGAAAAATGTATTTAACCCAATTTTATTGCTACTTGAATGTCTTGGTGCATCCCAAGAAGTGTCAAAACGAAACTACCAGAAGTTGCGTTTGTGTCAGATGCCTGGAATAGAATTTTTGGGATTAGAAATTTAAAATAAGGAGTGATTTACAGCCAATAGGAATGTGCTAACTTCGTCTTCCAACTCTTCATAAGTTAGTTCCTGTTTGAGGTAGTTTTCAACAAGGACTTCAAGGAACGGTTTTTTTATATCTTCTAGAAACCAAAAACCAGAATCAGAAGAAAGTGAAATATAACAAACCTTCAACTTCTAATTGACACATAAGTTGTTCTTTCTTCCTCTCAATTAAATCACGTGTTATTTCCTTAACCACTTTTACATTTTCTCGTTCCGCTTTGTATTCCTTAGTCCAAGAAAAAAGCAAATCGGAGTGGTAATCGAGTCGGAAAATTCGCATAAAAACCACTTCCATTATTTTATTAAAAGTTTGACCATAATTTGCGTTCGTGATTTGGGCATTTAGGGGAACACCGAAAATGGTTTCTGGAAAAACACCACTAGTTTTGACCAAAATTTTTGACAACTTACCACTAACAACATCCATTGAAAAATTTGCAATGTACTTGTATTGATCTATTTCACCTTTATTACACTGTTTTTCGAGGATTTCGAGCAAAATGTCACACTGTTGGGCAATAATTTCTGGAAAAGTGTTTAAAATTGTTTGTTTGAGAGTCGGCACGATTATTCTTCGATGTTTCTTCCAAACTTTTACTACAAGACATTTTTAATTTCACTCAATTAAAAAAAAACACTAACCTGGTCCTGAAATTAACCCATTGCCAATAACCGGTACCATGTATTTGTACATGTCCATCTTCTCTAAAGCTCCTGGATGGTTTAAAATAATTTCCAAATATTCCGGTTTCGTGACGATGTAAAACAATTCCTCTCCCATCCAGAATTTCCCTAAATCGGGATAATCCTCAAAAAATTTAATAAATCTAGTGGCAATATCTGGTGCACTTTTGCCTAAAAATAGATAACTGGCGCCCAAAAAGGGCAAGTTTGTTGGGCCTGGAATATTCCAGGAAATTCGGAAAAGTCTCCATCTCTTCCAGTGATAATGTATACACCACAAGAGGAAAACTATGCACAAGAGAACTAAAACGTACATGATAATCGTATTGATAAAATTAAACTGAACTCACAGACAAACATTTGTAACATTCGTGTTATTACAAAATTTTGTTAAACCTTTCTCTCTTGAGCAAGGTGTAACTAGAAGGGGGCATTGCAAAACCTCCAATTAAACCAAATATTAATAAAATGTCATGATAATTAAGTGGTTTGACGGTCTACGAAGTCGTTGAACTTGACCTAATGGGAAGCAGCAAGTGCAAATCTAATTAATTTTCTAGACAAGGTTTAGGTCAAAAAGAGTAAATGAGGCGGGAAGTATTTCATTACCACGAGGGATCAGGTTATCTGACCGAGAGGCGCAGCCTCGAGGTCAGAAATAGTTTAGCAAAATGTAAGCAAAGGGGCAGCAAAAAATATTTTGATAATATATACACTAAGACACCAAGAAAACATAAATACATTTATTAAATAACAACGATGGCCAAAAGCCACGATCTAAATTTACTAACATCTGTGAAAACAACATAATTCGTCAAATCGCAACTCTGTTTAATGGGGTCGTAAGTCGAAATTGACACTACGCCTCTCAATGACCATTTGCCATTCCTCTTCATTATAAAACCGCTCCCGCTGTCGCCATTGCAAGGGCCACTCTCGTTCCTCTCCCCTGAAACTAAATTTTCACAAAACAAGCTTCAAACTTCTCAAATTCTAGTACCAGCACAAAAGGTCCTTTCTGAAGTGATATACTTGAAGGCTTCCGACGACCTGAGACACTCCTCTTGACTCACAATCGGAATATTGGCTTGTTTGGGCTCAGCTGTCATTAAATTATCCTGTTCGTCGCGCCCCCAACCCACGACTTTGCCCTTTTGACCCACAATGACGTCAATATCGTCTGGTTCGGACCAGAGACATATGGGACGAATATATTTACTAAACTCGATTTTCTCGGCTAGGATTACAACAGCAATGTCGGCATCGGAGGTCAAAGGGACATAGTCGGGGTGTATTTGGATGTCTTCGGCCTCTACCATTTTCTCACCCTCGGCGAGTGACCATTTTTTGATATTGAGTTTCCCAAGAACAAAGAGGAAACGGTCAGGTTGGGCTCTTTTGCGACCTTCTTGGACACAATGGGCAGCTGGAACGCTAAATTTACTACCATTATGGTACCACCCATGGGATTTACCAGTCACCACATGTCTTTGAGATACCAACGAACCGCTACATTTGTATTCAAGACCGGTTGTGGTAACCGCAAAAATTGCAGTAAGCCATGGAAAGGCACCACGTGGTACTGTGTTACCATTGATCACCAATGGGTTCGCCACTATTGACACTCCGCACGTGTCATCGGCCGGCGAAGAGTCACGTGATGGGGTTTTGTGTGACGGCGCCAATGTTGTTTTACCATTGAGGAATGGGTTCCCTACGACTAAATCAAGGTCATGGTACACTGCCCTTGTGCCAAAATGATGTCTTCATATTTAAACATAAACAGAGTGTTTTATAATTATGGGCCAAAATTCAAAAATGACTTTGTTTTTGAGTTCTGTAATTCTGTCAAAAACAAAAAAATATTTTAGGACTCACTCTGTATACATCAATACAATAAAAAAATCTCAATTTGTGATGACGAGACGCCTGGCACAATTCTATTTTTGATGGGCCACCCTGTATACGTACACAAGATCTCGTTGGAGGGCCCTGAACTCCGGTTAATTTTCTCCGTGGTTGTTCTAACCGTGACCGGAAAATCGTCTAGAAATTGGTTCCGGACCGGTTTTGTGTTAATTTTGGTGTCCAAGAATGGGTTTGCTTTTTCCGTTTCGCGTCCGGAAAGGAAAGGGTTGTTTCGTGATGGTACAAATGGGCCGCTTTGGGATCTAAGAGGTGATACTTTGATGGTTAGGGTGTGTTCGAGGTTGATTTTGGTCAAAACACGTGCCCAGTTATTCACTGAAATAAATAATTTGGGTTGAAGTGTGGAAAAAAGGGTTCAGTTTGGGTTACTTTGTATCGGAGGTCCTGAACACACTACTTGGCCATTGACCATGATTTTGGTCACTCGTGGTGGTGTGTTTTCCCATCTCGGGAAGAAGACTTTGTATCTGATGGGTCTTTGGTGGTGGATGTCGTCGAAAATGAGCTCTTTGGGGTTGGCGAGCTGGATTTCGCCATTGTAACTCTAGAAAAAGTATTGTAAAAAGGTGTTTTTTCGTCTGCGTGTTTGTGTGTAAAGTCCTAAAATCATATTTTCGGGAATTACTTTTTACATATTAAGAAAATTATCTTGAACAATGACATCTAAAAATTTACTATTTCTTCTTCTTTTGAAGAATATTAAATTAAAATATCAATTTTATTGAAATTCAATAAGAATGTGTGGAAATTTAGTGTACTACTTTCATAAAAGTTAATTATTAAATTGAGTAACAGAAAACGAAAATTACAAAATGAAGCTAGGTCCAAAATTTTATGTTGCGTAATAACAAATTTACACATTTTAAAGATTGTCATTGTTTTATATAAAAAATAGAATTTTAATGTGGTACAAAACGTTATTCTTAGTGCAAAGCCACGCCCATTCGTGTTCTTGTCTGCAGACACGCCCCGGGCACAATTACCAATTTTATGATCTTTTGCAATTCCGTTTCTTGTTTTAGTGAGTTTATTTGTAGATTACAAAAAACATCAAATTATTTTTTTTTAATTTTATGATTAATAGTCGTCGTGACTTAGATTTAACAGGATGTTGGGTGAATAGTTATTTTTTCTTTAAACAAAAGCCCGTCCTTGAACTTTCTCGATGACATAACAATTTGTGTGATTAGCAATAAATTAAACGCTCGTCAAGCTGTTAAATAATGAAAAAATCTGCTCACATTCACGCGGTTTCCAACGGATAGTTCGACGTTGAGTCTAACGACGTTTTCGTCAAAGGAATAGACACCGATGGTACCATATAGTTGCCCATTTTGGGTCATTTCATACTGGAAGGTGTCGGGACATGGACTGGAGTAGAGTTGGGGTCGCACGACCATGGCCCTCGTTGTGACGAAGTAAAGAAGAAAGGTCAAGAGGCGTTCGATGTGCATCTTTTACACGGGCATTTTTAACTGGAAACGGATGAATGGTGACACTGGTGACATTCGCTTCCGACGATTGAGAAAACTTAAAGAAAATGTTTTTTTTTTAACTAAATGAGTAATTTACGACTTCCGAACCATGTAGTTCGGCCATTAGTAAACAATTATACAAAAAAAAAACATTAAAAAAATTAACTAAAAGGTTTTCGGTGAATATTTTCGTTACTACTAATGATAATAAAATAAGCATAAAATATATCTGCATTTCAAAAAACCATCTTAACATACAAATACATAGTCCTATATTCAAAAACACGTTTACTATTATTTAAAAGCTGTCTCATTCGAAAATATAAATAATTGATTGATTTTGTTTTTATTTTTCTTAAAAAAGTATTAAAAAGCTTTTATGCTTGCTTCTACTTTTATGCTTATGCTGTTGCTTCCTATGTGCATGCTTTTATGTTTATGCTCTTATATGCTTTTGTTTCTAATGTATATTTCCTTATGCTCTTGCCTTTTCTTATTATGCTTATTGCTCTTGTGCTTATTCTTATTTGCTCTTATGTGCCCCCCATCTTTTAACATTTATTTGAATTAGAGAAAAATTTCTGAGTTCGAATCCCAGACCCACCTGTCGGAAAGCGGGACCTTATGCCGCTGCACTACCAGGCCGCCGACAGTTTTCGTGCTCTAATCCAATATACAGTATTGAGTTTACATTAGGATTTTTTTTTAATTTTTTATTTTGCGCCAAAATTGCAAAGGAAAAACATACACATACTTGAAACTAGCAAAAAAAAGAAAAGTAAAAAGAAAATTTAATTTTTCTTTTGATTTTGGGATTTGGATTAATTTTTCTTTGCTTTTTAAGTCTTATCACATTGGCGGTTTTATTTATTTGAAAAGTATATGTCACTTTGACAATTAATTTGTTAATTGCATAATGATAGTTCTTGTTAAAATGACTTTGTTTCTTATCTTAAAGCTGTTTCTTTGAGTTGTTATTTATCAAAATTATGATTTTCACAAACATTTTTGTTATTTAACTTGCGAAAACTCATTTGTCAAAGTGACATTATTGTCAAAAAAATAAAACCGCCAATGTGATAAGACTTAAAAATCAAGAGAAAAATTAACTTTTCTTTCTACTGAGTTGAATAAAATTTTAATGTGCTCGTTTCAGGTAAAGCAAAAAACGTTTTCTTTTTGCAGTTTTTTTGGCGTAAAATCAAAGATATAATTTTTTTTCCTCTTGTAAACTCAATCAGGGGACATACTGTATTCATCCGAACATAAAGAATTTTTAAAAAATAATTTTTGCGTTTTATGCACTTTTCTGGGTCTTTTAATCTTCCAAAAGTACATTTGAATCAATTTTGAAGTTAGCGATTTTTTCGATTTTTGTCAAAATTTTGATCGATTTTCAGTACCTGAGTCGAGTCCACTTCGAAACTACTATGAATAAACTCTATTGATAAAAAACACTTTTAATTTCCTATGTTGTAAAAAATAGTATACATATTATGTTTAATACTCCACATACTATTTTATTTGCAAACGTATTCAGATGGAGAGTAAAGAGCAACACTATAATTAGCAAGTAAATGAGCAAAATAATCAGGACGCTGTGCAAGTAATAAAACTATGTACCTCTCTCGAAATTGCTGAAGCAGTGGAAGAGAAGAAAAAACCAACATTGGTAAATGTCAACAATGTTATAGTAAAAGTAAAAACGCTTAAGCAAAAAAAATTTTTTTTCATCATCCCTCAAAGATAAAACTTTTACTTGTGACATTTAGTCATAAAAGTAGTCACTTTTGTGACCTTTACGGATAAAATATATTTCAGTAAATATAGTTTAAAATTATTTTAGAAAATGTGTCTTTTTTTTTTCTTTTGAAATGATGATGGATCAATAAAAATACGAGCATTAAAATTCCATACTTATTATTTTCACTAAGATTTACCTATTCCGGGACCGTACTTAATTTTTTTTAATGATAGTCTACTTCTTTGTGAAAAAATAATATATAAATCACGGGAGAGAACAATTTTTTAGCCTTCGCTATAAAGATTTATTGTTTTCTTTCCGACTGGGAATAAAGTGACGCTTTATTCTCTCGGCAATAAAATGAACAGAATACCGATTTTTACTATAAAAATTGCAATTGAATGAACTGAATATTTTGACCAATTTATGTTATTATTACTATAGCAAGGTAACACCAGAGGCGACCGAAGGAATCCGAGGGCATTTGTATTTTCAGGATAAAAATTTCTTTTGATACATAAACAACTATTCTCTCCCTCGTTATATAACCAATATTTGGATTAACTAATTAGGAAACGGTTTTTTTCTTGTAAAAAAATGTTGTAGATGCATTATGTATTAGTAATTTTTTATTAAATATAAAAACAATTAAAATGCGTCTGCTGTGGTATAAAGTACGTTTTATAATGCATAATTTATGATAATATGTAAATGTATCAATGTACATCACCTATAATTCGAATCCAATTATATTATTGAATTTATTATTACACAATGAAGATAAAAATAAAAATGATATCTCGTAATACTAATCTAAAGTTTTGATTTCTACTCACCCAAAAATCTTCTTCTCTTTCACCCTCACTTATCTTTAAGTTTATTTATCAACATTTGCCTCCGTCTCACCGAAAACTGGCACGATTGTGAACCATCGCAACGCGTGATAAAGATGAATAACAAAAGCGGTAGACGTGAACGGTATTGTCTTCCAATCTATTAACTTATTCCGGGTGTTTGGGAAATCCTCGCAAACATGGGCGGCGGCGGAAAGGGGATTTCTCACAATAGAATTTAAATGAATCATTTTTTTGACATTTTGACAAAATCAGCAAGTGGTTTGTGGGTTTACGGCCTATTTTTAATTAAATACAGGCTGTTTATAAAGGCGCACACCACCTGAAATATACATTATGTCCCCAGCTTGGGTTTACAAGAGGAAAAATTTTGTTATCTTCGATTTTACGCCAACACTGCAAAGGAAAACATTTTTTGCTTCACCTGAAACGAGCAAATCTGTAATTTAAACTTTATTATTCTAACTCAGTAGAAAAAAAAGTTTATCTCTTGATTTTGAACTTAATTTTTCTCTGCTTTTTAGGTCATATCACATTGGCGATTTTATTTATTTGAGAACTATAATTATGTCACTTTCACAATTAATTTATTAATTAAATAATGATAGTTCTTGTTAAAATGACTTTGTTTTTTATCTTAAAGTTGTTTCTTTGATTTACTATTTATTAAAATTATGTTTTTCACAAACATTTTTGTTTGTAATATTGCTCACCTGTCATTACCAAAGTTTAAAACAGCAATATTTAAAAGATCTCTCTCCTACAAAACAATAAAGTTATACAATTCTTCTCATTTGTTTAGAGAAAAACTTTCAGTGAACAATTTTTGAAAAAAGATAAAAATACATTTTTTGAACTTTAAGTTTTTTACTTTTGCGTTTTGTTATTTTTTTATTGTTTTAATTCCTGTTATTTCTACTTAAATAGTTTTTCTTAATTTTAGTTAAACTTTAATGCAATTTTTCATTATTTTTTTTTTGTTAAGAGGGTTAAGTATGAATAGCAGATGCTAGATTTTACCTCCTGCGTTGTATTTACTTGTACGTACAATTCAATAAAGCCGCTTTATTATTATTATTATTATTATTTAACTTGCGTAAACTCATTTGTCAAAGTGACATCATTGTCAAAAAAATATAACCACCAATGTGATGGTATTTAAAATCAGAGAAAAAAGTCAAAAATCAAGAGAAAAATTATTTTTCTTTCTACTGAGTTAGGTTTCTAATGAAGTTTTAATTACAGATTTGTTCGTTTTAGGTAAAGATGTTTTTCTTTTGCAGTTTCGGCGTAAAATCAAAGATAAAAAAAAATTTCATTTTGTAAACTCAATCCGGTGACATACTATGTTTACATGAGTTCTAACAATGATATTTATTTAAAGATTTTCATATAGGCATAATCGGTTAAGTCTTGTTCAATAAAAACATTTTCAAAATGGTGTCAAATATTTTTGAATGTGCAGCTTCCTTTTCAAAAATCGATAATTCTGCTATTTTTAATTATTTTGAATTCGTTTTTGGGCATATGAAAGAGAAAGGTTAGATGTTAAGACAGATTAAAGCAGAATTAAATTCTCTTCCATTCAGTGGAGATTTTTTTTTTTATTTTATTAGAAAAAATGTAGCGTTAAATTTTTGAGGATTTGTTAATCATTTTTTTACTTATAAACACACCTAAGAATTGATTTACCCTTTCTCTTTCAAAAACCCTAATACGATTTCATAATAGTTAAAAATGGTAAAGTTATCGATTTTTAAATAGGAACGGTTGATTAAAAAAAATATTTATGTTTTAAATTTTAAAAAACGGCTGAACTTAGGCATAGGGAGGAGCGATAATAACTCACATAGAATAACTTGGGGAATCGAAAAAAGCAATAAAAAGCACAGCTTTCTATTTAAAATATTTTGTTTAATTTTTGCGGAAGTATAATTTTTTTAAACTGAAACTTTACACAATAAAAATCGTAACTTGAAAGTCTAATTTAAACTGAAAAATGTTTTTATCGTATACTTACCTGTAGTACACAAAAGTACAACTAGTTGCATATTCTGAATATTAATCAAAATGTAACCACAATTTTTGTTATAAAACGTAACAAAATACATACACGTGTAAAGTTAAATTTGTTTTTCCGTTTATTTTTCAGTCTCCTAAGGTCATTTTTAATTGTGTATTGTAAGATCTGTAAATAAAAACTTAAAAGTAGTAATTTTCTAAAAAGTATCCGGTTTTGAAAATTCAATTAAGTACTTTTAGTCGTAAATGAGTTTATAGAATATTATGATTATTTTTCACATTTTTTTTAATGTTCATAAATATTTTGATTTATAGTTAACAAGAGTAAAATTCTTAAATTAAAAATCTCTAAAATTAAGTTTTCGGCGTGTTTGATATAAAATAGAAATTTCTTTTTAATAAAAACCGCTCATTATTTCTTCTTTCAATCACACTAAAAGCAAACTACCCTCACAATCCACATTCCTTTTATGTTTTGTCATAAAATATTGACAAATCTCCTAATTCCGGCGAACTTTTGGCGTGAAAAAACAAACATAATATGACCTAATGCGCACAATCGCCCCCAAAAATCGATGTTTTCCACCCACGTCAGTTTTCATCCCGACAATATTTCCTCGATCCGTCCCTTAAAACCGACTAAACCACGCACAATGTTGGTTCCAAAATCGCCTTAATTTCCCCAACAATGCGATAATAAAACACCATCGAAAATGGCTACCCAAAACCTAAACGAAACGAGTTACATCCTCGACCGGCGAAATTACAGCGAAGAAAGGGTGAGAAAAAATTAACACAACTAAATCAATGTAAATGCATTTTTAGGGTAGTAGTATAGACTCGAACGAAAATGCTTTCGACGACATGAAACAACTGATAAATGTAGAAAAATGTGAAACAAAAAATTCCATTTCTTGTTAATAAAATTTTCCAGGACGATGATGGGAGTAATAAATCGAGTCTGCCATGGGCAAGTTTTAATTTTATTAATTCCATTATTGGGAGTGGGGTGATTGGGATTCCATATGCTCTCCATGAAGCTGGGTTCTTTTTTGGGTTGTTTTTGTTGGTTCTGGTTGCTTATATTACCGACTATTCTTTGATTCTGATGGTGAGGAGTGGGCATATCAGTGGCAAGTTTTCCTATCAGGGGATTATGGAAGCTGCGTTTGGCAAACCTGGATATGTTCTCTTGGGGATTTTGCAGTTTTTTTACCCCTTTATTGGTAAGCTTGAACAAGAAGCTATTTTATTACATTTAGCACTTTCACAGTACAAAGTATTTAGTAAGTAACACTGATGAGCAAATTATTTGTAGCTTTATTTTTTGAAAAATTTATTGGGTGAATGATAAAGCGACGTTTCTTATGAAATTTTTTTCATTGTTGTTTTTTTGGTTTTGAGTTTTACAATAATTAAAAAAAAATTAAGAGACCATTTTTTACCAAGGCTGTGCCTTAAGGGTTACAACTATCTTTTATTGAATTTTTTTTATATACCTAAGTAAAAAAAATCGCAAAACTCAAAAAGAAAAAAATTATTCTCAAAACACGACTACATTAATTTAGGACTTTTATTTTTATTAATTATTATTTTCTGAACGCAAATGATTAAAAAAACTTTGGTTCTATCCTTTTTGTTTTTTTTTTGTTCAGCCTGTATACGCTGTTTAGTCAGATTTATAAATCTTGAAATTTTATGAAAATTCTTCAAATTCGAAGTGGGTTTCATTTTTTTTTTTCATTTTCGGACTGAAGATGGTAAGATTGCCGAAAGTGTCCCATTTTAATCCAATTTTATTAAATACATCTTAATTCGTGGGTTAGACTTAAAAATTTTTACCTTCCACTTCTTGAATTTTTTTTTCATACGCGAAAGGTTTTTTAATGTTTATTTATTTGACTAATAATAATTTGGAACAGTTTTTTTATATTTTATTCCATATCTTTGCATCATGTTCAGTAATCAACTTTTGAATTTTTTTTATCTTTTATCTAAAGAATCTAAATAATTTTTAACTACATTATTAAAACTTTTTTTATTTTATTTTGCGTTTTTTTTTTTCTAAATACAATTTCGTGTAGATTTTACACATTACATTTACATATTTTTCCATCTTTGAAATTAAAATTTCAACTAAAACAAAAATATCATGAACAGAAATAAATCATCTGAATGGATAGTTGAAAACAACAAAAGACTTTTAATTGAGATTGTAGTTAAAAAATTATTTAGATTCTTTAGATAAAATGTGATAAAAAAAATCAAAAGCTCTTATTACTGAACATGATGCAAAGATGTGGTATAAAATATAAAAAAAAAATTGAAAAAAATCTGTTGTTTTCAAGTATCATTCAAGTGATTTATGATATTTTTATTGTTTTTTTTTATTTTGATTGGAATTTTAATTTGAAAGATCAAAAAATATGTAAATGTAATGTGTGAATTGTATTAAAAAAACGCAAAATAAAACGCAAAAAAAAGTTTTACAATCTGAAAAATGTCCAGTTCGAACAATTTTAGTTAAGGACATGAAAACTATACGAAGCATGATTTTTTTTAAATCTGCAAAATAAGAAAGTCCATTTTTTTGCCCTTTGATTTGTTGTTCAGAATTTAACTAAAACTCGAAATGTTTTTGACCGATAAGTCACGTCATACAGGGTGTCAGAACTCGCGTCCCAGAGAAAAATTGCAGGTAAGATAAGATACCATGAACATTAAAAAAAATGTTTAAAAAATTCAATCTGTCAAAAAATTTTGACTTTTTTTGACAGTTTACAATTTTTTTATGTCTATTTAATGATACTGATGATCTTGTATATGTTTTTTTATAATTATTTAGTAAAGGTACAAAAATTTTGTCAATAAAAGCCACAAATAACATTAATAAACATAGTTACAGTTTAGGATACAGCTTCCTTGTTTCCTCTTCTAATAGCAAAAAAAACTTGTAAAATTATTTTTTCAACAGAAATAAATAGAGTGAAAGTGCAAAATTGAAACTCTCATAATAGATATAATTTTTTAACATTTTTTCCATGTCCTTGGTAGCTCACTTTATTGTTTTCTGGGGCGCAAGTTTTGGCTTCATCTGAAATAAAAATTTACTGTTTTTCAGAAATAATAGTTATTTATTATAAAAGACGATAAATTTGAATTTTATTAGCAATTTCATCGTTGTATGTAATACATATAAAATTTTATGCAATCTCCACTGTTTTACTGCTACATGAATTTAATTCTTTGACGTCAAAAAAAATCAAAAACGTAGAAACTAATATAATTTGATAAGCAAGTATTTTCTTATCGTCTAAACGATAAAATTGCATTTTAACATGCAATAAAGAGTAGACAAAATGCAATTTCTGCATTAAAGAATGAATGAAAATTTTTTTTTCAGCCATGGTTTCCTACAACGTCGTCGTCGGAGACACAGTAACCAAAGTAATAATTCGCCTAACAGGCATCACCCAAGACTCGCTTTTCGCCAAACGCCACATAATCGTCCTCATCGCCACCCTCCTGGTCACAGTTCCTCTTTGTCTCTATCGAAAAATATCAAAACTGGCAAAAATCTCATTCCTGAGTCTCGTCTGTATCGGTTTTATTTTATTTGCGATTTTTGTGCGTATCGGAACCATGAGTGAGATTGTGTGAGTGATGATTTTGGTCATTTCTTGGCTAAAAAACCTCAAAATCGAATTTTAGGCCTCCTCATCGGCACGCTTGGTCTTTCTTCAACAAAGACATCATTCCGGCCATCGGAATTATGGCGTTTGGTGAGGAGATTGTATTTTGCAAAATTTTGTCAAAAATAAGCGATTTTAGCCTTCATGTGTCATCATAACACGTTTCTTATTTACGGATCGATGGAAAATGCCAACGAAAAAAGATGGGAAATTGTTACTCATATTTCGATTTTGACCAGTTTGGTCGTTGCTTTGTTGTTTGGTATCGCTGGATACACCACTTTCACTGCATATTCGCAAGGTTAGTAACTTTTTAAACGTCCCTCGTATATCTTATTTATTTATTGATGAATTAATTTGAGCGTTGATGATAAATTGACTGTACTTGACATGGAATTGTGATGGATTGAGTTTGGAAAATTAATTACCACCAGAGTGCTTTTTACGCGAAAATTTCGAAATAAATTGAAAAAAAAATCTTTGACACTTTTTTTTCAGGCGATCTTCTTGAAAACTACTGCTGGACCGACGATTTGATGAATTTCAGTCGTCTCCTCTTCAGCATCCAAATCCTGCTAACCTACCCTATTGAATGTTTCGTCACTCGTGAAGTCATCACCAGTTCTTTTCTACGAAACGACCCCAATGTGCCCATCTCCGAACGTACCCATTATTTGATTACTTTGGCCATCGTTGGCACCACTTATTTCATTTCGATATCCACCGACTGCTTAGGGGTGGTCCTCGAATTGAACGTAAGAACTAATTAATAATTATTAACTAGTTATTTTAAATTCGTTTTTGATTATGATTGAACTGCAAGTGCACTAATGATGAAATAACAACAGAAATTTGCGAAAATTGTACAAAAAAAATAATAAATGGTTACGAATTGTTGCAATTTGCGACGCAAATACGTCACATGATTGTGAAGAATAACCAATTTGACGACAATGAGTGAATATTTTAACACGATGAGATTAAAGCGTTAAATTAAGCCTCACTAAATTATGTCGTGCAAGATATAATGAAAGCAATCGGAAATTCCTCTAATTGAGGAAATTGAATTCAATTTGAAAAAATCAAAACGTCAAAACATTGTATGAAATGTCTAAATATCGTCACTTTTCAATTCTCTTTGGTCTAAAAATAATCTTTTAATTAAAATTCACTAATGACAGTGTGTGGTTTATCTTTTAATTAAATAACAGTTATTTATGGTAATAAATAAAATTTTGTCATTTGACGCAAAAAATGCCCATTGTCTTTTGAATCCCCAAGAGTGCAAATGGTTTAATTTTGATGTTTTTAATTTTTTCGATTTTTGTCGAAATTTTGGGCGATTTTCGATACCCGGGTAATAACATTGGAATTATTGTCGCTAGTCCTTTTTGGTTAGTACCGTTGGAAAGCAAATTTAATTTTTTTTCATATAAAAAATAGATAATTGTCAATTGTCCTACATTAAATAGTTATCGAGAAAATTGCGGATAAAGTGAAGAATATCCAAAACATTAATTCAACTATAAAACTTCTAAATGATCAAGAATTTTGCAATTTTCTCGACGTCAATCCATTTCTGGAACATTTTACATACAGGGTGTCCCAGCGAGCTGAAAAAGTCCATTAGTGACCTTTAAATGGTAAAATTAAAATAAAATTATATAGGACATTGATAGATACTAATCTAGTCTATCGCCTAAAATTATTTTCAACTATACAGCGTGTCTCAAAAATAAGTTACAATATAAAACTTGTGTTTTTTTAAATAAAACACCATATGTTTTCTAGCGTTTTTGGATGTAGATTTTTATGACAGTGTTTTAAACTTAAAAACTTAACTAAACTAAACTTTTATTGGTCGATTTTGCTTAATTTTGAAAATAAGGCGTTTTTTTTGATAAAAACATGTACTTTTAAAAAATTTATTGCACAAAAACTAAGACAGCTAGAACAAATTTTTTCTTACTTCTGCAAAGAAGAAAATACAAGCTATAAGGTTGTAACATTATTTCAGTATGTTGCATTTGAAAAGATAAAAAAATGAAGGTGTTTGTTAAAAGTTCTATAACTTAAAAAAAATTAATGGAACACACTATTTATTGTTTTTGCATTTAAAAAATTATTAAATTGTCTTTCTAAAATTATTTACTTTTAGGTGTTTATAATCAATAATTAAAAAGATATTTAACGTTAAACATAAAAAAATATTACTATTGTTTCAGTAGCCAAAAAGTGCACAGTTGCACAAGAGATGGAAGAAATATCAGTTAATAATCACATTTGTGTTAAACTAAATCCATTATTCTTTATTTTTACAGTAAAATAATTCAAATTTCAGTATTTATAACGACTTTTACAATCTCTGGATAAATCAACTGGTAAGTGATCCGTGGTGGAATTACTATGGTTGGCATATTATCAACAATGCTCAGATATTGATAAGAATTGTTGCTACAATTAATATTGAATGTTAAATATATTTTCATTTATCAATTCTAGACATTTTTTTAGATAGACAATTTATGATGCAAAAATAAAAAATAGGGTGTTCCATTTACATTTTATAAGTTATTTAACTTTTAACAAACTTCCTAATTTATTAATCTTTACAAATGCAAAACACTAAAAAATTGCTACAGCTTTGAATTCTGTACTTCTTCTTTGCAGAAGTAAGAAAAAAATTGTTCTAGCTGTCTTAGTTTTTATGTAATACATTTTTAAAAAGTGCATGTTTTCGTCAAAAAAAGTCTTATTTCTAAAACTAAGCGAAATCAATTAATAAAAATTTAGCGTAAAAATATTGTTTGAAAAGGCTACATCCAAAAATACAAAGAAACACACGGTGTTTCATTTAAAAAAACACAAGTTTGTATCGTAACTTATTTTTGGGACATGCTGTATGGTTGAAAATAATTTTAGGTGATGCACTAGATTAGTATCTATCAATGTCCTATACAATTTTTTTTAAATTTTACCATTTAAAGATCACTAATGGACTTTTTCAACTTGCTGAGACACCCTGTATGTATGCATAAAAACATTATAACGTTTGAGGTACAGTTTTACGAAATTTACAAAACAAAAAAAAGAAAAATTTGTGAATCCTCTGAAGTTATGACAACATTGAAAATAATGTATAAAAAGTTCGAATGATTAGTTTGGTTGTTTCTAAAATATAATTTTAGTTTTATTGACTACAAAATAATTTGTGAGGGGGGGGTTAACCCCCACTGTAATGAGGTAAAGTCAGAGGCGACCAAGGACATTTTTGTAAATAACTTTTTTGATTGTATATATTTTTCATCACTTCAGGGTGTCCTGGCAGCCGTGCCTTTGGCGTACATCCTGCCAGCTCTCAGTTACCTTCAGCTGGAGGAAGGACACGTCTTGTCCTCTCGCAAAGTTCCAGCTTTAGCCACCGTCCTTTTTGGACTTACCGTCGCCGTCTTGGGCGTCGTCTTTCTCATTGTTGATTTCAGCGAGATTGACACTTGCTCCCATGGGAAAGTAATGGATTATTGTTTTCTCAACGCGACAAATACCTCATTTTTAGACAATTGAGGGTGAAAGAGCACGGGATTAAGTCCCTTGGAAAAATCAAAAAAATTTTATTCTATGCAATCAGATATACTCGACAGTGAGCTTATTTTTCATAGAGGTTCTATTTATTGAGAAAATTATTGTATAATAAAGTTTAATAACTATTGTTGCCAAATATTTTGTGATCTTGAGGGGGCCGAAAAGTGGTGGCTTTTCAATCAGTAAAAGAAAATATTTGCTCTTGATAAAACCGGATTTTGACCCACTTGAATAAAGTGTGATAACAGTAACAGTAAAGTAAGCACGTTTTAATTGATAATTGATAACAAATATTTGAAATACTAAATCTGGTGATAAGACCCCAAAATAAATCATGCAAAATGAAAACAAAAGCCATCACTGAATTTTTATTGTGTACAGTTTGATCTACGTTTCTGACACTTTTCAAAAATTGATACTATTATTGTCAAAATAAAAAAATATTTAACAAACAGTTAATTTTTGACTACAATTGTCAAAATTTATTAATTGAAGAATCCTTGTTTTTGACACTAAGTGTGATTTTGACAATACTGTTAAATTTTTGACAATACTCCGAAAATTTGTTTTAGACAAATAACATATTGTCAAATACGAGAAAATATTAGCGGAAATTTTTTTTAACTTTTAACACAAATTGATCAAACTATGTGATATATTTCGCACTCATGCAATAGTGATATTTGACACTACTGTCAATTATCACAGAATTCTCAATGCTGGTTATGAAACAAGAAGAGATATAAAAATTACAGAAGTTCAATATTGATAAAACTGACACATTTTGACACGGTTTTACACTTTTTTTTGATGTTTTTGACACTGTTGGTTTTATGTATATGATAGGGGACACCACTAGTCGGCCCGCTTTGGTATACAGGGTGTTTCCAACTTGCTATGTGAGTTCACATTCTTGAATAGCAAATTTGTGTGAGTCACCCTGTATATGATTTAGTTAGAGCTATTGTAATAATAATTATTATATTTGCTACTTGACTGTCTGAAATTAGTAAATAAAATCAGCCATGTTTATTTACTATACGAATGTTAAGATTTAAGAGTCTATTTACTGTATACAGAGTGTTCCATATGATGGGATCATTTTTGTGCCAAAATCGACTGTTACCGACGAATCACTTTCGACGCACGATTTTGCAACTGTTTTTTCAAATACTGCACCAGTGTGATGTGTTTCTCTGTGACTTGTAGATGAAAATTTGAATTAAATGGTATATATTTTCGATGGAGTTTTATTTGAAAATTGTAAATAATATGTTTATCGTGATTGGAATTTATAAAATTATAACACTATTTATAATCTTTGTTATTGCAAAGTGTTTATGCTAAATTATTTATTTTGAATAATGTTGAATTTTTTTTATAATTTGCGTCTTTAACAAGGCTATTAAAGAACTCGTTTGGGTGCGTTAACAGTCTAGTGTATTTTATGTTTTAATGTTGGTGGCAATATTATCAATTTCCGGTCAAAATCTTGAGAATTTGCAATGTCAAATGTCAGTTTCGTGTACAGCTGCTCACAAAAAATGTTTTTCCAGATTTGGTCCAAGTTTTTTGCTCGTATCTGTACACCGTAACTTGCGCAACTCCTCGTAGGTGTAATTGTCATTAAAAAGAGGTCACTTGATGTGCAAACAAGCAAATCGATTAACACAAACGTGCCGATAAATCACCCAAAAGAAACAATTTTTCCAAATGTGTCGAAATTGAAATCATAGAATTTTTTTAATACTTGCTCATTAAGCAATGTTACACGGTGGGCGTACCATCGACCATAATAAAACACATTTGTTAAAATGGGTCAATAACGGTACAATAATCTCTTTATTGCAAAGTAAAGATCAAGAACAATGTCAACAGCGATTCGGTGTCAGGAAAAGCGGAAAAACTGCGCGGAAAATGACATTGATGTGGGAAAAATCGCAGCGACCTCAGATCGGTTTTCATTTTCACTCCGATATTTGATATGAGACAGTCCTTGCGGCCGTAATTAGATTCTGAGAGGGGTCAATGCGATAACTCGAATTTAATTAAATTTTAAAATTGGAAATTTCGAAACGTAATTACTTTCAGCTCATTTTATTTACTTTGTCAATCAATTGCGATTTATGGCATATCCGACAACTACCACCTTGGAAAACTAAAAATTCACAGAAATCTACCCTTTAGTCGCGTTTCCTGTTTCCGGTGGCGATTTTTCTAAAATTTTATCACGGGGAAACAGACACAACAATTTTTTAGGTTGGTAACCTTCATCTTGACTTACTGGAATTATCATAATACATATTATAATTAATATTTGCATATTTTTTTTACAGTAAAAGTGAACGACAATTCCACATTTTTTCACAGAAAAAAAATCAAAACAATGTAAAAACGCAGTAAAATTCAAAATCATTTATTTGCCAAATCGTAAAAAAAGGAATTTCGAAATTTTTGGGCGAAGCTAATTTCAATTTGCAATCGGAGATTTGCCGTTTTAAATTGTTAAAAATTGATTCAATTGTTTTTGGAAATTGTGTAGGCCGGTTTGAATTTTTTTATTGTCCATTGTGTTGTTTGGGTTAGCCAATAAATAATTTAATATTCTTGGGTGGGGCCAAAATTGAATTTGTGAGACGCTTTTTGTCATTAATTAAATAAATTCAATTAAAAAAAAAATCGGAATTTATTTTTTGACACCACGTAAACTGTAAAAACCTTTGTTTTCCGTGTTTCACATCAAAGTTTAAGTACAGTAGAACCTCCTTAATGCGAACAAGTGACAAATATGAATGATTATATTTTTTGTTCAGTATTTAACAAAAAATAATTCTTTTTCTTTTTATGTATGTCTTTTGAATAGTTACGTTTTGGTGAAATCTTTATAAAATTTTATCTTTTGACTCTGACATTTTTAAATTATTTAATACCTTTACGAATTTACTGAAATCTAAAAAAAATATATATGTTAAATGTCAAAGACACTACAAACATTTTTATTTATGTAAGAATTTTTACTTTGTGTATTAAAAAAATTACGCGGAAGCAATTTTGATGGTTTTAGGAGAAATTCAAAAAATTAGAGACTTGCCTGATTGTGAGAGTTTCACTCGTTGTAAAAAATTGTCAGTTTCCTATTTTTGCGTTTGTTTTCAACAAAGCGAAAGCTCGTGGCCTTTAAAAAAGTGAACGATTTTATAAATAATGGAAAATGCCGGGAAAACAAATGATGACAGAACGAGAAAAATTGCAGCATCCTGTCACCACTGACCCAATTTTTCCAAATCGCCCTGTATATGCATGAATAATGCACCAATAAAACGTCAATTGTCACGGCCGCCTTTATTACCTCAATTTTGAGAACTTTTTTTGGTGTCATGTGACTGCGGGGGTGGGGGTTATCTCCCCCGTTTATAACCCCCATGTCCTGTGGAAATGGTGCAAGTGTGCTGTGAGTCACACGGCGAGAGGAGGGAGAGAAATCGCGATATCGTGGTGATTGAAGAAAATCTGACAGTGTATCGCGACGCTCGTTTGTTTTCGATTTCGCTGCCAACTATGTGAGACGCACGCCGGCTGTTGTTATTTTACGTATTTTTGTTTCCTATTGCGACTGTGATATTTTTCGTTATGGTTTAGAGGGAAAAAGGGGTTTTGGGCACCGAAATGGGAGTCTTGCCGAAACTCGTACACAAATTCTGGGAGTACGGAGCTGGAAGGACGGTAAGAAAATTTACATTAAAAAAAAATTATTAATAAAATTAAAATAAAATTAAATTAAAACATTAATAAAATTAAATTTATTATTGATGCAGGATGATCCAAATAAATGTTTTTTTTTCGGAAAGCAAAAATAATATAAGAAAGTAGAGTTAGGGTCAAGACTCATCCTGTATATTGATTTTTCGTAATCACATACATGATTGTTAAAAAAATGATAATAATTTTTTTGGATATTTAAAAATTTTGTGCGATAAGTGTTTAAGTGAGAAATTATGTAATAATATTATTTTTAAATTAAAACGAAGAAAAATGAAATTTTTAGCCTTAGAACAGTTTTCTAGTCCATTCTGCGGTGAAAAAATATTGCAATGAAAAGTAACCATATTCGCAAGGTCGCAGTAGGCCAAGTCTATTACTTGTATGAACTTGAGTTCAATATATTAAAGGTTCAGCTCATAAAATTTCACTGTTACGACTTTTATTTATTTTAAGGGCAAATACACTGTATACAAGGTGCACAAAAAGAATTGTTTTGAATCATTTGAAAATAATCATTAATAAAAATTAAGTGCGATTGTGTTTTGAGAATGAAATTTTGTTTTGTTTTTAAGTTTTGCGATTTTTATCTTAAAATGGCAACTTAAAAAAAAAAATTTTCGATATGTAGTTGTAATTTTCAGATCATTTAAAAAAATAAAAATTTTGCAAAACTCAAAATGAAAAAAAACTTTTGCAAAATTTTATTTTCGAGAAACGTCACATTTTGAAAGTAAAAAATTTAAAAACATAGATTAAGTAAAACCATTTTTTCTGTTCACTTGGTATGTTTTTCTACAAGTTTTTAGGCAAAAAAATAAATTATTAAAATGTAAAAGGCCATAAAAAGTGTGATCGTTTTAAGAATGAAATTTTTATTTAATTTTTTTGTTTTGCAATTTTTTTTTCGCAAAAATTGAAACACACTGTATTATAAACGTAATATTCAGATGTTTTATTACACAGCACACTGCTTATTATTGATTATTTTCTAATTTTTATGAAATGCGATTACATTATCGACATAAAATGATTCAGAGCATGATTAATGGAAAACAAAAATTTTAAAAATAATTACATATGAATCAAATGTGAGTTTTAGAATTGCTAAAAGACTAACGAAGACATTGCTTGGTATTTTTATGCAAAAATTATCATTTTTTGGAAGTACTAATAATATAATATATAGGGTGTCCTGATATCATTTTTGGGAACATTGCCCATAGTTTCAAATATGAACAGAAACGTCGTCACAGAAAAAAAAACTTTTTTTATGTAAAAAAAAAATTAAAATAAGTACCTACATCTTTATCTAACCTTATTTTAATTTCTAAAAAATGTTTTTTTTTGTATACTTAAAGTTTTAAATTAAGACTACCCTGTACTATGGTCGTTATGGCTTGTGAAAGTGTCGATGTTCACTTTCCAGCGATCATAAATTTGTTTCCGGTGTCGGCATCGCGGCATGCCTTGATCTTGACCGAAGGTAACGCGATTACGCTCGTCAATTGTTTCCTCATTGTTGCGTCACGTAAATTGATCGTAATTGTTAAAACGCGAAAATTCATCTTAATGTCCGGATGTGAGTTGTTTAATGGCTTGCTGCACACCACATTTCTTTTGTTCAAGTTTATATAATAATGTTTAGATAAGTCGTTGGCAACTTTCTTCGTGATTATTAGGTAAAACGCGGATTTCACTCACTTTGATGGTAATTTCAAAATTTGCGTTCGATTTCTAACTGCGGTTGGTACCCTTGAATCGAATGCAAATCGGACAAGCCGTAAAAAGCTGTCCTTGATCTTACTCGAATTGGAGATTTGCAGATTAGATCAATTGATGATTAAAAATTCAAAGTGCCGATAAAAAAAATGTATTGTTCTATAGCTCTTGTATTTTTATCTTTAGACTACTTAAAATTTTAGAGTCCCTCTTATACCAGGTGGACAAAAGTATAGGAACCAAACGTTTTTTGCTTAAACTATTAATTTTTTGAATTTATGAATAATAAAGTACTATAAAAATGTGAAGTTATATCAAGAATATTTTTTTTTTGAGTTCTGCAAAATTTTTATTTAATTTAGATGGCAACCCATTATAAAACTTTTTTTAAACAAAGGCTGTGATCTAGGGATTTCAATTGTCTACATGTTATTCAATTTTTATGTAAATTGGTTTCATACTTTTATTCATCCTGTATATTTGAGTCTGGGGGAAAAAGAAAAGTTTCAAAAGTAGTAACTGAAGTGATAATTTGTTCCGAAAACCATCACTCTTGAAGAAAATTTATCTAATTTTTTTAAGTACCTTCACGGCAATTCAAAATTGAAAACTAGTTAACACTTTTTAAATTGCATTTAATTTTATAACAGTTATCCAAAATTTAAGGTCGGATGTCCTTGTGAACCTCTCCAGGTCAATATCTTTTTATTGCTAACAATAAACAAAAATTACAATTAATATTATACAGGGTGTCCGAAAAAAACGTTGAAAGATTTTGCGGGGTGGTTTCATAGATCAAAATAAGAAAAAAGTTCCAAAGGGCCTATGTCCTATGCTTCCTGATGGAAGCCTTCTAAAGATGGTGGATATACAGGGTGTCCCAGCGAGTTGAAAAAGTCTATTAGCGACCTTTAAATGGTAAAATTAAAAAAAAAAATGTATAGGACATTGATAGATACTAATCTAATGCATCAGCTAAAATTATTTTGAATCATACAACATGTCCCAAAAATAAGTTACGATACAAACTTGTGTTTTTTTAAATGAAATACCGTATGTTTCTTGGCATTTTTAGACCTAGCCTTTGAAAACAATATTTTTACGCTAAAATTTTATTAGTCGATTTCTTTTAGTTTTAGAAATAAGACGTTTTTTTGATGAAAACATGCATTTTTAAAAAAATTATTACACAAAAACTAAGACAGCTAGAACAAATTTTTTCTTACTTCTGCAAAGAAGAAAGTACAGAATTTAAAGCTGTAGCAATTTTTTAGTGTTTTGCATTTGTAAAGAGTAATAAATTAAGAAGTTTGTTAAAAGTTAAATAACTTAAAAAAATTAAATGAAACACTTTATTTATTATTTTTTGCATGTAATAGATTGATAAATTGTCTATCTGAAAAATAAGCTTTTAATGTCTAGAATTGATAAATGAAAAGATATTTAACATTCAATATTAATTGTAGCAACAATGCCTATCAATATCTTAGCATTGTTGATACTATAGCAACTATAATAATTCTACCACGGATCATTTATTGATTTAGCCAGAGATTTTAAAAGTCGTTATAAATACTGAAATTTGAATTATTTTATTGTAAAAATAAAGAATAATGAATTTAGTTTAACACAAATTTGATTATTAAGTGATATTTCTTCCATCTCTTAGGCAACTGTGCACTTTTTGGCTATTGAAACAATAGTAATTATTTTTTTTTAATGTTTAACGGTAAATATCTTTTTAGTTATTGATTATAAACACCTAAAAGTAAATAATTTTAGAAAGACAATTTAATAATCTTTTAAATGCAAAAAATATGGTGTTCTATTTAATTTTTTTAAGTTATTGAACTTTTAACAAACGCCTTCATTTTTTTATCTATGCAAATGCAACACACTACAACCTTATAGTTTATACCTTCTTCTTTGAGGTCGTAAAATTTTTTTCTAGATGTGTTAGTTTTTGTGTAATGAATTTTAAAAAAATGCATGTTTTCGTCAAAAAAAATCGTCTTATTTTTAAACCTAAGCAAAATCGACCTATAAAAGTTTAGCTTAAAAACATTGTCATAAAAATCTACATCCATAAACGCTAAGAAACATATGGTGTTCAATAAAAAAAAACACAAGTTTGTGTTGTAACTTATTTGTGAGACATGCTGTATAGCTGAAAATAATTTTAGGCGATGGACTAGATTAGTATCTATCAATCTCCTATATAATTTTTTTTTAATTTTGGAATTTAAGGTCACTAATGGACTTTTTCAACTCGCT
Organism: Tribolium madens; assembly: GCF_015345945.1. NCBI lineage: Eukaryota > Metazoa > Arthropoda > Insecta > Coleoptera > Tenebrionidae > Tribolium > Tribolium madens. The sequence goes on from NW_025401041.1 coordinate 4,070,119, forward strand.
GGGATTCCCTGTATGTAAATTTACAAAAATTTGCATTTAGAGCAATTTTCGGACACAGATCCTTAGGAACTTTTTTTCTTATCTTGACCTAGGGAACCACCTCTCGAAATCTTTCAAGGTTTTTTTCGGACACCCTGTAGGTATATTTAAAAAAAAAAGAGGAAGAGTGAAAAAATATAACAACTTCCAAGTTATTGTTAAAAATCCAACATTGTTTTTCATTGAAGACATTTGATATTTTGCAAAAACAGTCGAACTTCGTCACTAGCGTCCTTGTGGGAGCCGGTAGAGCGTCAGATAGTCTCGTAATCAAATTCCACTATCGAAATATCAAATTTTTTCCTAACCAATGTCAGACTCATAAATTAAGAAATTAAATTTGTGACAATTGTTTTTTTTCAGGCCCTCGCAGCCTTTTGTGCTCATTCTGTGTCGATTTCCATCGGGATCTGTCAAGGCTACAGCGCGATTTTAATCCCTCAACTCACCTCTTCCTACAGCATACACGTGGATTCGGAAGAGAGCTCCTGGCTCGGTTGGTATTAATTTAATTTATGGAAATTGATCAATTAATCATGTTGAAAAAGGAGCGGCCTTAACATTGTCCTTAAACGCGATCATCGACCTTCTGAGTGATCGAAAATTTCGCGAAAAAAATTTGGGATTTTTGAAATTGAAGCGATTTTGGTCAAGGTGGTTTTTGAGAGGTTGAACCGTCATTATTCGACTTTTGTGGTTTTGTTATAACAAAATTTTGATTTGATTGGTCAATGGAAAGTTAGGGAGATGAATGGAATGTGGTTTCCCGTTCGTGAAACATAAACAAATTGTGTCGCAGAGCGGTTGGAAAATTTTGCGGCGCCTACCATTGCAAAAAATATAATTAATAGAATAGAAAATTTATTATACAGGGAGTTTTCTCAATATTGCCAAAAATTGCAATCCTATATTTTCATAACAGTAATTAAAATAATAGAAATTAAATTATCCAGTGGCGTGTTTGTACGCACGCCACTGGTAAAAGTCAAAATAAAAAATTGCCACAAAATAAGCACCTACAATAATTCATAAAGCTTGTAAAATCTTATGGAAATAACTCAACAAATTTTAATTTTTATCATGAAATTTGATCACCCTGCATGTTATTTTTTGATGAAGAATATGTGGTCGCGATTTTTTGCAATATTAGGAAAACACCCTGTATAATAATCATGGGACAAGAAACTTAAAAAAAAATTCCTCAAAACTAACTATAAATGCAAGATTAATACACTCATTTGAGACTTGCACATTTCTTTGTAAGGTTGGTAACAGTGTCAATGACCCCTATACATCTAAACTTCAATTATTTTTAATTAATTTCTCAAAAGGAGAAAACAAAGTGTTATAAAAATTGTAACCAAATTTTAAAAATTTCTATAAAAATTAATAGAAACAATTAACTATGAATATGAAAAATGAGAACAAAATACAATAAAAGTATTTATAACAAAAATAAAATAAAAAGTAAACAAAAAATCTTTTCAACAAAAAAATACTTGTCAGTTGTTTAAATATTAAATTTAAGAACAAATGCTTAAAATATCGTCAACACTGATGATTAATTACGTCATTTCACTTACAATTAAGCTTTACAATAATGAAAAGAAACAAAACGAAGATGCTGTCTTACCTATTATTTTGTTTCGATATTCATATTTTCACATTTTTTGTTTATTCAAACTTTTTAGGTTTCTGTCTTTATAATTTGTTTTCTTTGGTATTCTGCTCATTTTTTTAAAATAATTTGCAAGTTTCAAAACGAATAGTTCTAACTACAATTTCAATAAAGCGTAACATGTAGTATAGTGACATTTTTTTATACTTGTGTTGTCTGTTCTTTGGTTTATAATTTTTATAAGCTTTTTCTCTAGCCCTGATAAATAGTTTCTTGCTTTCTTTTTCTTTTCCTAGTTTCTCCTATTTTTTAGTTTTTAATCAATATAAAAAGTTTTTCATTTTTGTTCTTTACTCTCTCTTATTTTTTCTTCTTTACTTACAATCTAGTTATTTAAATTTTTTGTTTTGTGGTTACTGATTGAGTATAAAAATTATTCGAATTTCAGTTTCAACAAAGCGTATCTGATATATTTCGTCTTCTTATTAAAAAGTATTGCAAAATTTGGCAAAAGTGTCCGCTACGCTTAAATAATGATTGCTTTTATTGTTCTGTCATCGCTAATCACACCAGAAGAATACAAAATTTGAACTACAATTTCAATAAAATTACATTATCTAGCCTGGAGAATATTGAACGAAATTTCCGTCTTTTTTGCCTTACTTTTACTATTTCCTTTTCAAATTATCATTACATTGGATTTTTCTTTTGCTTTGTTTATTATTTTAAATATTTTAAACTTTTTCTGTGCATTTTTATGATTTGAGTGTTGAAATGGACGTTCTGTGAGGTTGTAGTTGCGTCATGTGTTAGTGATACGCAACGGTTGAACTTCCAGAACAAATAAAGTATGTTTTTTGGTGAAAAACCTAAAAGTTTAATTTCAATTGTAGTTAAAGTTTTTTCACGTTTTTTCCACTTGATTTAAAAAACTGTGTCAAAGACGTGAAAAGAAAGGCAGATTCTGTCCGGGCAAAATCCCACCAAAGGTCGCATTTCCGTCGACCCTCCAAATTCCTCAACTTATCACTCTCCAATCAAGGTTGTCCAAATCGCAACACAATGACCGGCCTATTGACACCTTGACGAAACCTCCAGATTCGGAAGTCGCCATCTAGATGGCCTCGATTGATTTCCGTCCGATCGGAAGTAACAATAAATCAATTTTTTTATTAAAAGCAATGCCAATGTTGCTATTGTTTTTGGAAACCTTGACTTGACTAGATTTTCTCACGTATTTTTTTATTTCAGCAAGTCTGGGTGCCGTGACAAATCCAATAGGGTCGATTCTGTCCGGATTGCTGGCGGAGTACTTCGGCAGGAAAAGGTCCATCCAGATCAGTAGCGTCCCGTTTCTTGCAGGATGGCTGTGCATTGCGTTAGCCGACAACATCACGTGGCTGTATGTAGGACGACTCGTCACGGGGATAGCTGCAGGTAAACAAAATCCCGAGTTGCAACATAACTTTCTCTACAACACCTGAAATTTTTGGCCAATATCTCACTTTTTAAGATTTTAACGAACCGCCACTGGTTTCAATGTTCGTTGCCATGACAAATCGCTTTGTTGCCATAGTTACATACAAACTGTAGAACGTTTCTATAGCAACTAGACAAAACTACTCACATATGCGACTCGTTAAGGATAGAAAAAGGGTTTAACAAAATACAAAGAAAATTAAATTTCATATTGATTTCACGATTTATTTATTTTTTTCAGGAATGTCATCAGCTTGCTACACCTACGTGAGCGAGATCTCCACCCCCGAGAACCGGGGGATTCTCCAGTCCCTGGGTCCCATTTGTGCCTCCTTCGGCATCCTCCTCACGTACACTCTCGGCTACTTCCTCTCGTGGTCAACTGTTGCCTTCGTCAGCGTCTCCTTTTCTTTATTCACTTTAATCGCGGTTGAATTTCTTCCCGAAAGTCCCTCGTATTTAATTAAGGCTGGACTACACTCCAAGGCTTTTGACAGTTATTTCTGGTTTCGACGAAACGTAGCCGTGGCGCAAACTGAAATTTCCAAACACTCGCCGATTGAGAAAATCGAAAGTAGCGCCAAAGAAATCTACTTCAGTGCTGCCACTATTAAACCATTCCTCATCCTTGTCACTCTCTTCTTCCTCCAACAATTATCGGGGATTTACACGATTCTTTTCTATGCTGTGAACTTTTTCGAAGAGACTGAGCTCGAATTGGACAATTACGTGTCTTCGATTATTCTCGGTGTGATTCGGTTTGCCATGTCGATGGTGACTGCGATTTTGGTGAATAAATTCGGCCGACGCCTACTTTGCATGGCTTCCAGTGGGGGAATGAGTGTCACCATGTTGGCAATGGTCGTGTATTTCAAATACTACGAGATTTATACGGGGGAAAGTCGGATTTTTCCGGTACTTCCCCTCATTTGTGTCATCCTCAATGTGATGTTCTCCATGGTGGGGATGCTTCCAATTCCGTGGATTTTAGTCGGGGAGTTGTTCCCCTTGGAAGTTAGGTCTATAATGAGCGGAATTGTCATCTGCATAGCTCAATGTTTTGTCTTCCTTTTCGTCAAAATCTACCCTGATATGATCCATCATTTGAATTTTAGTGGCACTTTGGTGACTTTTCTATTGGCAGCAGTGGTCGCGTTGTTTTTCTGTAAATATGTTTTGCCCGAAACGAAGAATAAATCCTTGCAGGAAATCGAGGATTATTTCAAGAGAAAGAAGGTTTTGGATGAAGGATTTTGCCCCGAAGTGACGAAAAATGAGGGGATTTTCACGGTGCAAATACAGAATTTATGACGTGGTAATACTTTCAACTAGTTGGAAATATTTTAGTTCTTATAGAACCGACGGTGATTGATTGTACAAACAAGTATTTTTGTATATAATTAAGGAATAAATGATTTATTTATTTTCCGATCAGTGTCTTATTTTTAACAATTTCAAGCTTTTATTATGACAGATTTTATTTGTTATTAAAGATATTTCCATCGCAGTGTTTGTATACTATTTATTTACAATCAAATTTTTGAAATCAAATATTTGTATTAAATTATCTGCTTCTAATAAAGTTATATAATAGTATGTTTTGGTTTGTACATGTATAGTTGGTTGCCTACTGCACAAAATATAATTTTTTTAAATTAAGTAAGTAAAAAAAGGTGCATTACCCTCTTACATGTTTTACATTGTCTTTTTTATTTATTAGCGAAAACATGCTATAAAAAGTGTATTTTTCTGTCATACAACACAGCGTAGCTTTAGTCACTTCTTCACTTACTTTACCTTACTCACTTTTCATTCACATTGTGTGAAAATGTTTTTTTCAAAACAAAAAGGTTTTTAACGAAGCATAGACTAAAACAAAATTTAATTTTCTACTTACATGTCTTACATTGTCTTTTTTCCTATTTATTAGCCAAAAATTCCATATAAAGTGTATTTCCTGTGACACAAACTAGCGTAGCCTTAGCCACTTCTTCACTCAAAGAGACTTGTTTTCATATTTAACCAAAACTAGATTGAATTATCTTGCTACATGTTTTATAGATTGTCTCCTCTTCTAATTTATTAGCAAAAAAAATCCATAAAAAATGTATTTCCCCCCTTGTTGGCTACACAACAAAGCGTAGCCTTGACCACTTCTTCACTCACTTTACCTTTTTCACTTTTTATTCATTCATTGTGAAAATGTTTAAAACACGAAAAAATATATTGTAGTGCGCGAAAAAAGCGTAATTTTACAAAAAGTAAGTACAAATTAACGTTACTTATCATTATATTTGTTGCAACTGTGAAATTATTCAACATTAAGCTGGTTACTTGATTGTTTTGATTTAGAGGTTATGTTTTTGATTCACAACTCAAATTGAGCATTTTACCCCCATTTTTGCTTGAATGTTTATTGCTGTTTTTGAAGGTTTCACGATGTGAGAAGTAGAGTCGCCCCAAAATGCAGTCAAGTTCGTCGAGTATGGCGGGCGTCGACCCCCACACGACCCAAATGAACCAGTTCAGGAGCTACGTCACGATGCTGGGCGACGCCAACTGCAAAGACGTCCTGAAATTGAAAGCCACGCAAGAAATCAGCAAAAATTTCGAGGTACAGAAGCCCAAAACCCGTCCAAAATTTTCAAAACCCACTTTCAGATCATTCTCTCGTCGTCTCTCTATCAAAGTTTTTTGGACCACTCGGTGAAAATCTTCCTGAAGATACTCGAAGAGGGCGATCCCCATTTCATCGCCGAGTATAACATCCAACAAGTTCGCAAACTAATCCTCGAAATGTTGTACAGATTGCCAACCAACGATCTTCTGAGACCTTATGTTAAATCTATTTTGTCTCTCATGTTGCGATTACTTGAGATTGACAACGAAGAGAATGTTTTAATCTGTTTGAAAATCATCATAGAGTTGCATAAACAATACCGGCCAGCGTTTAATTTGGAAGTAAGAGGGGAAAAAATGTAACGACTTTGTCACAATTGTGTTTTTAGATACAACATTTCCTCCAGTTTGTTAAATCGATTTATTCGGATTTGCCCAATCACATGGACAAGATTTTCGAACCTAGGGCTCCAATCAAAGTCAATAATTTAAACGAACTCAACATCGAGGAATTACTCAAGGAGACGTTTACTATGACGACTATACAAACAGAGAAGAAGAATAAAGACGACACTTTAGTCACGGTGGGTGAATTTTAATAATTTCAATAATTAAATAAAACTCTTTTTAGTATTATTTGATCCCCAAAGCCGTCCTTTCGCTCAAAGTCCTCCAGGAGCTCCCCATAATCGTGGTCCTCATGTACCAACTGTATAAACAAAGCGTCCATCAAGACGTCAGCGACTTCATCCCCTTAATAATGAAGACAATCACCTTGCAACCCAGTCTTGAGCAACGCCAAGCCCCCACGTTCAACAAAGAAATCTTCGTGGACTTTATGGGGGCCCAAGTGAAAACCTTATCATTCCTCGCTTACATCATCAAGTTTTACCTCGACCACGTCCAAAACCACTCCACTATGATGGTGCAAGGCATGTTAGGGCTCCTGATGTTGTGCCCCATGGAAGTGGCTCATCTCCGTCGCGAGTTACTCATCGCTGCTCGACATATCCTCGCCACTGACTTACGAAACCGTTTTGTGCCCCACATGGAGAAATTATTCGATGAGGATGTCCTTCTGGGACGTGGTTGGACGACACATGAGTCGCTCCGCCCACTTGCTTACTCGACATTGGCTGATTTAGTGCATCACGTGAGACAACAATTGCCACTCAGTGATTTAACTCGTGCTGTTCATTTGTTTAGTAAGAATGTGCATGATGATACGTTGGCAACGACTATACAAACAATGTCGTGTAAACTACTCTTGAATCTCGTCGACTGTATTCGGTTACGTTCGGATTCCGAGAACAGCACCGAAGGGCGGGAGTTACTCATGCGCATGCTTGAAGTTTTTGTTGTCAAGTTTAAAACAATCGCCAAGATACAACTCCCGATTTTGACTGCAAAATCCAAACAACAAAATAATAAGAGTCAAGTTGAGGTTAAGAGTGAAGAGGGGGTTCAAAACCCGGCTGAAGTACTCGAAAACGCTCTAGCGACGACTCAGAGTCGCAACGAGCAGAAAGAAGAGAAATCAAAGTTTGGTTTCCCACAAAATAATAATTACAACGTTGCTGATTATCATAGTCTTGTTAAAACTCTTGTTTGTGGTGTCAAGACGATTACGTGGGGTTGTTCGGCTTGTAAGTCGAGTTCTAGTCATAGTTCAGTCGCGACGAAGCATTTTCAACCCCATGAAACACTTGTTTTTGTCAGATTAGTCAAGTGGGCTTTAAAAGCTTTAGATATTTACACGTTGTATCCCGGGCCTCAAGTGACAGGTCCCCAAAGGATCAACCAACAAAATGAGAGGAATAAAGAAGAGAAGGTTGTTTTGGAGCATTTCAGTGGAGTGGTATGTGGTTTCAGGGGTGCGTTTTTCGGGTTTAATTTTTTTGGGTTTTAGTTTTCGATGATGAATCCACAAACGTTTCACGAGATTTTTTCCACCACTATTGAGTATTTGGTCGAAAGGGTTTACAAGAATCCCACGTTACAAACGGTAAGCAACAAGCATTTTTTAGTGATATTTTAAATTTTATTTAAAATTTAAAAATTAATTTTTTTTTTTTTTGTTGAAAAAACATTTTATTCAGGGTGAGTCTGCCAAGAGTATATTTTAGGTTTATATCAAAAACTTTTTTTTCATGTGAATTTTTTCAGATTTTTTAACTGTTTAACTGTTAATTTATGCTAATTTGACGAAGAAAAATAATAATTTGTATAATATGTATCTAATGTCTTTCTAAAATATACAGAGTGGTTATAAATGATTTTCATCTAGACAGCTTTGGAATTTTTTTGCATGTAACTTTATTTGTGCCGCTCTACTTTTTTGAAAGCTCTAGTTCTGTCATTAGTGTCACTTATTAATTATTAATAAATTGTTGTTAATTAAACTTTTATTGTTTCAACTAATTTCCAATAATAATTGATAATAATGTATACTTTGGAAGCAAACAAGTTTATAATTGAGGTCTATTATTTTTTAATTTTGAGTTAAAACAAGTAGGTACCCCTATTTTCGTAAAGCGATATTTTTTATTTTACATGGAAAATTCACAGCTGGCTAGATGAAAATCATTTATAACAACTTTGTACTATGCTAAAATGTTGTTTGTGTAAAAAAATGTTAAACATTTTTTGATAGTCGCAAAAAATAATTTTTATTTATTTTCTCACTTTTCCATTATTTGGGTTGGATACCACCCTTGAACCTCTCTGTCGCACTCACTCTTTTAGCGAAAAATGGCGTATTTTTATGAATTTAACAAATTCATTCAAAAATTCATATAAGTAATGAATGTTGAAAGAGACCGTTTGTAAATATGTATTACTTTAGTGCTCAAGTTGAAAAAAATCTTAATTTGTTTTTATTTATTTGTGGATTTAGTAAAAATTCTCATTACTTTCCAAAAAAATCAGTTACCTGAAAAAATATTAAGAATTGTTTAAAGAAACTTTTATGCTCGCATTGATTTGTGCTCGCGAGAAAAAGAACAACATTTCGAATATTTACTGTAATTGTTTTAAATTTAAAGAATTTTAAATAATTGAAAATTATTAAAATTAAAAAATTGCTTCGAGTTTTTAATACATCAATCTACGTCAACGGATCACTTTTTTGAAAAAAAAAACTTGTAACATTTTTTATTCTAATATATAGGGCTGTTTCGCAATATTGGAATCTTAAAATGACCTATCAAATGATGATAATTTAAATATTAACTTGTGTTTTGTGTCGCCTTGAAATTTGGGTATGGAAAGTTCTTTCTTTTACCATTTTGGAACAGAGAACATTTTCAGTTGTTGTAGTTGTAGGTCACTGTTTCTGTTTTTTTCGTTTTTTTTTTTGCTCTCTTAACGTTATTAAAACATAAAAACACGATTTCAAGAAAAATAACAAATGGTGTACCTTTGAAATTTTGACAAATATTTTTTTATTCTAAAACCAAGGCCCATAGAAAAATTTTATACGATACCAAAAATTGTTTAAAAATAAGGTACCTTTTAAATAAAAAAAGAATTACACCCCTCACATAACAAAAATATGGTTTAAAATGTGTTACTAGATAACTACTTTACAATAATCATAAAATAAGAGATTTAGCACCAAAACATGTGGTTTTTATAGCAAATTGCATGTACCAATTTGCATAAAAATCGGATACTCTATTAAGAAATTATTAAAGAAAAACTAAAATAGTTGTTAAACTTTGGCATCTCTTAAACTGTATAGAGACAAGTGGGGTTATTTTGACCTGGAAAATTTCAGGTTACTTTTTGTGTCCATCTTTTTGTTACATTTTGTATATTTCTAATTCATACCTGAAAAAAAAAAACGATAATTTATGATTAAGAGGTTAAGAATATTTAATTTTGGATTTTTGTCTATACTCATGCCTTAGTTTTTCGAAAATAAAGCTAAAAACTTAAAAATTCTTATTTCTATTTACGATTTTTCGATAAAAAATTTCTCTTAGTTAATTTTTTTTTAATTTTGTAGTATAATGATGACCTTCGAAAAGAAATGTTTCTAAAAATTCTCATAAATTTGTAATGAACAGTAGTGTTGGCATTAAAAATTGATGTAGTAATAGAACAGTGCAAAAATAATGATAATTATTTTTTTTTTAAATTTTTTGAAAATTTTTTTTACTTTTAGGTCCCGAACACTTTGCTGGCGAACCCGGCCACGAGTCCGATTTTCGCGACTGTTTTAGTCGAATATTTATTGGAACGTATGGAGGAGATGGGTTCGAATCTGGAACGAAGTAATTTGTATTTGAAATTATTTAAATTGGTGTTTGGAAGCGTTTCATTATTTCCTCAAGAAAACGAGAATATGTTAAGGCCGCATTTACACCAAATCGTCAACAGATCAATGGAATTGGCAATGAGTGCAAAAGAGCCCTACAATTATTTCCTTCTTTTGAGGGCTCTTTTCCGGTCGATAGGTGGCGGTAGTCACGATTTACTCTACCAGGAGTTTCTCCCTCTCTTGCCTAACCTTCTTGAAGGTTTAAACCGATTACAAAGCGGTTTACACAAACAACACATGAAAGATTTATTCGTCGAGTTGTGTTTAACCGTTCCGGTTCGGTTAAGTTCACTCTTGCCGTATCTACCAATGTTGATGGATCCATTAGTATCGGCTTTAAACGGTTCACATATTTTGATAAGTCAAGGATTGAGAACATTGGAATTGTGTGTTGATAATTTACAACATGATTTTCTCTATGAGCATATACAACCGGTCAGGGCCGATTTGATGCAAGCATTGTGGAGAACTTTGAGGAATAACGACCAGGTGGCGCAAGTGGCGTTTAAGTGAGTTAAGTGACTTGTTTTGAGGGGTGGTTTAATGTTTTTTTTAGGGTTTTAGGCAAGTTTGGAGGTGGGAATAGGAAAATGATGATTGAACCACAAAAACTCGATTATGTATCGTCAGATTATGACCCACCAGCGATTATTGCAAAATTCTATGATCAGGATAAGACGATCGAGTTTCCGGTTCAAAAGGTAGGTTGATGCGCATGCGTGTAATGTTGGTTGCTAAATTACGTATTGTGTGTTGCCTAACTTTTCTATTACAGATAATTGAGACCGCCTTCAACGCCCTTAAACAAAGCAACACCGACTCGTTCTACCGGAAACAAGCCTGGGAAGTGATAAATTACTACCTTACCGCTTCTCGTAACCTCAGCGACGATAAAAACATCCTAATCAATCTTTTCCTTCACTCGTCATTCCAGGACCCTAAAACCATTCCTCAAGTAAAAGGTTCGGTCTATAAGAGCATTTATAAGCAAGCACGTGAGACCCATCAAACCGCCCTTACTGGTATGTTCGTCGCTGCGGCGATTAAAGAACTCCGTCAACCGGTGGTGGCCCTTATGGTCGCCGTAGTTCGTCATTACACCATGGTGGCAGTGGCGCAACAATCGGGGGCTTTTGCGTGCACCCCGAAACACAACGAACAAGTTGCGCTTGATCCTCTTGTTCTAGTCGACGCTCTTGCTGTGATAATGGGGCACGAGGAGAAGGAGCTGTGTAAACCGGGTCATGTGGGGCTTGTCTTGATTCTCGATACGGCATCGACTCTACTCGGGAGTAAAGAAATGGCGTGTCGGCTACCTTTAATCGAATATTTATCAGAGAAAATGTGTGCACTTTGCTACGAGAGGGCGTGGTATGCAAAATTGGGTGGTTGTATTGCGATTAATTTTATGTTTGAGAGATGTGCCCGAAAGTGGGTGTATGAACACATGTTTACGTTTTTAAAAGCGTTGCTTTTTGTTATGATGGATTTGACGGGTGAAGTATCGAGTGGGGCACTCGATATGGCGAAGAATAATCTCGAAAAGATGTTGAATGTTTGTGTGACGGAACCGCCAAAAGGGGCCGATCAAGAAACACGTGATTTGCAAAAGAAGGCGTTGCATGAGGTCACACATGAGTTGGTGAGACAAGTGACGAGTCCACATACTATGGTGAGAGAACAATCGATGCATTCGTTGCGTTTATTGGCCGAGAAACAGAACAAATCAGTGACGTCGGTTATGGAACCATTCAAGGAGGTGTTAGCCGATATGGTACCACCGACTAAGCATTTACTCAAGCATCAACCGGCAATTGCCCAAATGGGGCTAATGGACGGGAACCAATTTTGCACCACTTTAAATCCTCGACTTTTCACAATCGATCTATCGATAAAAGAACACAACTTGTTCATACTCGACTTGCTATCACTCTGTAATAGTGAAGATGTCAAATTGAACACTTTTAGTTGTTACAAAAACATTACCAATTTTATTCCATTGAGAAAATCTGCATTACGTGTCCTTGCAGCGTGTCATTACCTTGAAGAAGTCCGAGAACAAATTTTCCAAGTGTTGTATAAAGCATTAGAAAAGCCCAACGCCGAATTACAACAAACTGCATTCGAGTGTATGAGAGATTTTCTCGCTGGATACCAAGTCAACAAGGATTTAGTCTATCAAACTATTAAACCGTTCCTTTTAACGTTGGGTGATGCGAAAAATTTGACACTTAATGGTGTTAAAATGCTGTCATATTTAACCCAATTGTTTCCATTGAATATCAACGAGAGTTTGTGTGAGCAACTTTTGGAACTTTTGAAACAACTACTGAAACAACTGCTCGAAAATTTGACAAACAGTCATAAAGGTGAGTGTGGATGTCAAACGGCCGTTATTAGAACGGCCCCTGTTTATTTGTGTTTTTTTTAGTGTCGAACGGTGTTTCGAAGAAAGGCGATGAGGAGCAAAAAATCGTCACTATTATCGGAATCTACCACCAAACACCAGCCGCCTCCTCGAAATTTATAAACCAGTTGTGTCAACTTATTCTGCAAGCCGAGCAGGCTATGTTAATCGAAGCCAGTTCTCCGTTTCGGGAAGTTTTAATGAAATTTTTGTTACGTTATCCTGGTGATACTCTCGATATGTTTCTTGATGATACATACATTAAGGATAAACAGTTTAGTCGTTATCTTGAATTTTTGATTAAACACAAAGACGGGAAGAGTTTTCGTGATTATATTCAAAATAATATGGTTAAGAGATTGATTCAAATGGCGCTTGCTAATGTTCATGTTAATTATACTCTAAGTGTGCAAGAACGTAACGAATTGCAATATCAGAGTATCAGGATTATTTCGTTGTTGATTAAGTGTGATGATCAGTGGTTGTCGGAACAACAGGAGTTGGTGGAAGCGTTGAAACAGATTTGGTGCGATGATGCGTATCAGGAGAGACATAAAAATGTCGATAATTTGGACTATCCGCATTGGAAGGAGCCGAAGCTTTTAGTCAAGATTCTTCTGCATTATTTCTGTTATCATCCGAATAATGTCGATTTGTTATTCCAACTCTTGAGGTGTTTATGCCACAGGTTCATACCGGAGTTTCAGGTAATTATTTTTTTTTAAGACCAAAATAAAATTAATAATATAGAGAAAAAAACAAAAAGAAAGTCACTTTTGTTTTTGTCTTGTTTTGTGAATTTTAGGTAAATAAGCAGAAATATTTTGATTTACTTAGTTTTTGTTTGACACGACAGAAAATGGTTATGGCTACACTTGAAAAAGAAGTTATTTTGCTTTAATAGAATGAGAACTTTTTTTTTATTGAGAAAGTATAAAGCAGAAAATCGTTCAATTCCGTCTTTTTCTTTAATTAAGTTTGAAACGCATTAATGTCAATTCAATAATTCGATAAATTTAATTTTTTTTCAGGACGAAATTTAGAAAATGTAGTAGCTTTTACAAGTGTCTTTCAGCGAGAAACTTGCAATTAAAAAAAACAACAAAGTAGAAAATGACTGAATTATGTATGTCTTTTTTTTTATGAAATTATGTCAGAAATCCATTTAATTTAGCACTCAGCACCTCAAAAATCTTAGTGATTTTGAAAAAGCTGAAAAATCACTAAATTAAGTCTGAATCTGAAATGAAGTATTTTCTGAATTCAAGAGTATTTGTTGAAGAGAAAGTCACAAATTTGGAATATTTTGCCAAAACAAGGTAGGAAATTGCAAAACTACACCTGAAATGCACCATTTTGCTTGTGCTGATGGATTTACACCGAGTTTCAGGGAGAAATTTACGAAGTTTGGTAGACTTTGTCAAGGTAAATTAAAAAAAAAATGGTCAAGTAATAGATTAATCAAATTTTCATAGAAAAACTAACCAAATTTGAAAAATTGTAACGAAACAAAATCTTAAAATTTCCTTTGGGACAGTATTATTTTCGTTTTTGTCTTTAAATTTAGTGTTTTTTTTATTAAAAAAAAGATAATAAAATAGAATATAGAACAAAAAATTAGGGTGTTTTTCACCAAGAAACTTAGTAAATTCAAAACAAATCTGAAAATAAACTATAAAATTTAGTCTGAAATGCTTTATTTTTGTTTATCTTGTTAAATTTAGAGCGTTTTTCAGACAGAAATTGACATGATTTTATAGGTTTTGTAAAAACAAACCGAAAAGTTGATAAATTCAGTTTAACATTCGTTATTTTTGTTTATGTTGATTGATTTATAGTATGTTTTATCTAGAAATTTCTTAAATTCAAGAAATTTTGTAGAAAGTTCTTTGTTTCTTGTATATTTCTTTATTTCCATGTTTAAACAATTTTTATTAGTTTTTGACGTGTCTTAAAACTGTAAAAATAATTTATCCGGTACAGAAAAACATATTGAAACATAATTTTTATGTTAACTACTTTTTTTGTCATTATTTATGTAAATTTCAAAACAAAACACAGTTTTAAATTGGCTTTAGTATCAAAATGAATATTTTTTTGCAATTTTTACAGCTGAATTTTCGATTCTTACCAAGAAAGATATTTCTCAAAAAAATATAATAAGATAAAATTACTAAAGTTTAAACATAATACAAAATAATAATACAATTGCGAAGCAGTGTATTTAACTTAAGAGTTAATAAATAATAAAAAAATATGGAAAAAGTTGTTCACAAACGTTTAAAATAAAAGAGAAATTTAAAATAGTTGCTTTGAGCAACTTACACTTGAGCGCTTTTTTGCCATATGTCACGTGACTATAATATCTCTACCTTTGTTAAGCATATTTTGATTTCTTTAACGAACAGTTACTTTTTTTAAAAACTATTACACAAAAACTAAAAATAATAAAAAATAAACTGTTTACAATTTGAGAAGTGTATTGCAAATTTCAAAAAGTTAAAGAAATGAAGAATTTCATTAAAAGTTAAATAACTTGAAAGATTTTATGGGAACACCTGATTTTTGTTTTTCTATCTAACACAACTTAAATTTTCAAATGTCTAGAATTCATAAATAAAAAAATATTTAACTTTAAGCATTAACATTTTTGAATATTTTAACATTTAAAGGATGTGAATAATTGACTTCGTCAACTCTATGAGACTCCTGTATAGTATTTTTACCCAAATTTTTGATTTCTGTCTAATTTTGTCTAATTTGAAGATTAAGTAAATTATAACAACGATTATTAAATTTACAGAATTGAATATTATTATTTATTAATAAATTAATATTTATGGCTTTTATTTGCAAACCTTTTTTTCTTTTTTTTTCCAGTTCTTGAAAGACTTCCTCGCCAACACAGTGGCCCAAAACTACACCGTGGAATGGAAACGCTCGGCTTTTTTCCGTTTCGTGAAACTCTTCCCCACCAACACCATGTCACAAGAACTCAAATCGAAAGTCCTCCAATTCATTCTAATCCCTTGCTTTGCTGTCAGTTTCGAAAAGGGCGAAACCAACAAACTCGTCGGAGGGCCCCCAATGCCCTATCAAGACAGCCCCGACAACGTTGTCTCAGTCTTTATCAACAAACTCATCGATCCTGATAACCCCTTTCCCACAGCCGACTGTGTCCGAATCGCTTTATTACAATTCTCGTGTCTTTTAGTCGAACAAGCGAGTCCACACATCCACGACCATAATAAAACACAAAGCTCGAAATTGCGACGTTTGATGACATTCGCATGGCCGTGTTTATTAGTCGAAAATTGTTTCGATCCAGCGACGAGATATCACGGTCATCTTTTGTTATCACACATCATTGATAAGTTTGCAATTCATCGGAAAATAATCCTGCAAGTGTTTCATAGTTTATTGAAAGCGCATGCGCTCGAAGCTAGGAATGTTGTGAGACAAGCTTTGGAGATTTTAACACCGTCGATGCCTCTACGTATGGAAGAGGGTAACACGATGTTGACTCATTGGACGAAGAAAATCATTGTTGATGAAGGACATTCAATGCAACAATTATTTCATATTTTGCAACTAGTAGTCAAACATTACAAAGTTTATTATCCTGTGAGGCACCATTTGGTTCAACATATGGTGAATTCGATTCAAAGACTCGGGTTTAGTCCCACTGCCACTTTGGAACACCGAAAATTGGCGGTTGAGTTAGCCGAGGTTATAATAAAATGGGAATTGTATGGAATTAAGGAGGAAAATGATGGTGAAACAGTCGAGAATGTCCCAACGAAACGTTCAAATTTCGATGATTCGCTCGAAAATCAACGAAAAAGATTAGCAGTGCAACCCTCAACGTCGTATTCACCCACACCGGTGATAAAACAGGAACCTGGAATTAACAAACCTATAGATCGGGTTCACATTGACACAGTTTTAAATTTTTTGCTACGTCTTGCGTGTCAAGTCAATGATAGCACACCGCAAAACCCTGGTAATCCGACTGCTAGCACCCCCGGCGAGTTACTCTCCCGTCGTTGTGTCATCCTCCTCAAAACTGCCCTCAAACCCGATTTGTGGCCCCAACCAATCGACCTCAAACTCGCTTTCTTCGATAAAATCCTCACGATTGAGGGACCCAACCCCAATATTGGTAATGTCTGCACTGCACTTGAACTGTTAACTTATCTTCTCACTGTATTGAAGAAGGAGCAAATTTTGGCGAGTTTTAAGCCGCTTCAGCGTGGTTTAAGTGCGTGTCTTACGTCGACTAATAATAAAATAATTAAACTTGTGCATGGACTTTTGACCAAATTGATGACGTTGTTTCCGACTGAAAGGTCGAGTAATACAGTGTGTAAATATGAGGAGTTGGATATTTTGTATACGGCTGTTGGGAAGGAAATTTTTGAAGGTTTGAATAAATATGAAGCGAATGCACAAGCGAATTCATCGAGTTTGTTTGGGACTATGATGATTTTGAAAGCGGCCTGTGCGAATAATCATTCGTATATTGATTTGTTGATTACGCCGTTTATGAGAGTCTTGCATCGGTTGGCCAAGGAGCATTTGCAACCCACGTCGACGGAATATGCCGCAAGTGAGTATGGGAAAAATTATTAATTAAAATTAAATGCAAAAACTATTTTTTGTAAATCATATAATCTACATTTAAAATTGTTCGAAAACAAGGTTGAAGTTAAATAATCTTTCAAGTTTGCTTCAATAAAATTGAGAAATAGGATGTTTGAAGTTTGTGTAAAAAAATATTTGATTATTTACCTTAATTGAAAAGAATTTGTTTGAAAATAAAATCAGATTTTATAATTTTTTACTATGTTAGATTTAGGCCAGAACCAGATTGATACGCCACTGGTAAAGTTGTCAAAATTAGCTCCAAAAACCGTAAAATTCCACCACGGTGCGCGACTTTTTTCATTTTCATTGCTCCAATTCCATGCAATTCCACCACTTTTGTGAAATTATAAAATAGTGGGGATTTCGAATGTTCTTAAAAAGCTTAATTCGAAAAATTATTAAAGATATTTACGTGTGTTTATGATTTGACTACGCTATTGTAATAACTAATAAGAAAAGAATAATAGTATATTATGTCACAAGGTAGAGAAAAGATTTTTATAGCTGAGCTGTTTATAAATAATAAATGCGAAACTATAAAAACCTTCTCTACCGTGTTTTATATAAGATTTTTTCCACTACTACCACATTTATTACTCAGAAATACAACGGTGGAAAATATAACCTTACTTAATGGATATGTTGACTCAGACGTAACATGTCGTAATCAATTACTTACCTGCGTTATTAATTTAAGTTGAGAGTATTTTTTATTCTTATCCTAATTGAGGTTATTTTATTTTTGTACTTCTGCATCCATTAAGAGAATTTTCTAACTCTAAAATGAAATATTTGTTAAAATAACAAAGGAATATTAAAGGAAAAGAAAAAAAGTGTTAAAACTTGCCCTACTACCGGTAGTATTTCAACATAAAATAAACCCATTTGTTGTATTGACAGTTTTGACAAAAGACAAAAACAGAAGAATTAGAGGTGGGATTATTCTGATGTTTTTTAATGAGTAAGTTTAAATCTTTTTTATTTAATTTTGCCTTCCATTAGTACTTGTGATGAACCTCCAATATCGGTTTTTACCTATCTCTAATCCATTATTGACTATTAGGAGAGGAAAACAACTTCACAACCTCTCAACAAACTAAATAATGGTACCTTTTACAACTACAAGTGAAAAAAAAATAGTTAATCACATAATAAAATGCAAAAACAAAAACCTTTTGAATGTATTTAACCTACATTGAATTTTAGAACTAGAATAAAATGCTAAATAAATTTGAAATAAAACATTCTCAAATCTGAAGATAAAAATTTCGAAAATATAGGTGAAGTTATAAAAGATGGAGCATTTTGTAATTTAAGAAATTTACAATTAAATCACTATAAAATTACACGATTGAATCCTTTGGCATACAATAATCTTTCAAGTTTGTTTCAATAAGAGAAATTTGAAATGGAGTTGAAGTTTGTACAAAAAAACTATTTTATTATTTACCTTAATTACAATAATATTAAAAACAGTTTGAAAATAAAATCAAATTTTATAATGTTAGATTTAGGTCAGATTCAGATCGTTACGCCACTGGTAAAAAAAAAATTAGTTTCTAAAAACCGTGAAATTCCACCACGGTGCACGACTTTTTTATTTTTATTGCTTCAATTTCTTGCAATTCCACCACTGATTATTTTATCAATTTTTGGAAACTTGTGGTATTATAATGCATATTATTTTGCTTATATCGACAAAAGAGTTCAGTGAGAAAATTAAGAGTATTTTTAGCGAGAAAATAACAAAATTTGGAATATTTTGTTTAAACAAGGTAGGAAATTGCAAAATTACATTTGAAATGTTTTATTTTGTTTGTTCTGATAGATTTGCAGCAAGTTTTAGGGAGAAATTTACAAAGTTTGATAGATTTTCTCAAAGTAAAGCTAAGAAATTGGTAAATTATTAGATTAATTAAGATCTCATAAGACAAAAGTGACCCAATTAAAAAAATTATGTCAAAACAGTAGATAATTGTAAAATTCCGTCTTTGTCTTTGAATTTAAAGCGTTTTTTTTATAAGAAGTTTACATTTTTCAGTCAGAAATTTACTTAATTTGATAGATTTTGTAAAAACAAATAATTTGGGTACTGCATACGTCAAATGTCAAAAATTTTAACTGTCAAATATAATAATAAATTTAGTTTAAAAAGTGCTGAATAGAATAAATACTATAAAAAACGCGTGTTACAACCTCTTACTTGTATTGTGGTACTCGTGTATTTTTTTAATTATTATTTAATTTAAAATGATTAGTAATTAATTTATTTTATTAATGTGTTTTTAATTTATTTAATGTGTTTGGAGTAATCGAACGCATGACTCTGTGAAGATGAAATATTTTAGGAAAAAATGGTGGATGCGCCGGGAAAGTTATCAATTTGTAACTTTATAGATATCTTTTTCATTGCAAGAATTATAATATTGTATGCAATTCACTTACGTTATTATGGAATAAGATTTTTGTAATTATGTTTTTATCTGAGATTTTTGCACACTTCTGCCTGTTTTGAACGTGCATTAGCAGCTAATAATTAAAAAAAATGACCCGACGCATGCATAATTTTTAATCAAAAATTTAAGTGGTGAAATAAATGTAGAAAAAAAATTAAACAACAATGTTAGAATCATAATTTAATAATTACTTGATAAGTTTTTATATCTATCCATTAATATCTTTAACTTTTATTGAAATTCTTTAAAATGAACTGCAATTTTTGTTAAAAGTTAATTTTTCAGTCAACAGCGAGCTTCTCATCTTGAGCCTCGACCTTGTCAAAACCCGCGTCGTGGTAATGGGCGTCGACATGCGCAAAACCTTCATTGGCACAATTCTCGTCGGTCTTATCGAAAAAACCCAAGACATAAAAGTGATGAAAGCAATCACAAAAATGTTGGAAGAATGGATGAAATGTAAGAATGTTGTAACTCTCAATCAGGCACCAAGTCTTCGAGAAAAATCAATCCTTCTGGGAAAAATGATGCAATATGTTGAAAAACGTTTCCCGGAAGATGCCGATCTCAATGCGCAATTTTTGGAACTTGTTAGCTACGTTTACACGTAATAAATTTCATATAGTGTGATTTTTACTTCAAATTTTTGTTTCAGTGACGTTAATTTAAAAACAACTGAATTGACTTCGAAACTAGAACCGGCGTTTTTGGCCGGTTTACGATGCAATCAGCCTCACATTCGTGCAAAATTTTTCAAAATTTTTGACGAGTCAATGAGACGACGTTTACACGACCGGTTACTATACATAGTGTGTTCGCAAAATTGGGAAGCCATCGGTCAACACTATTGGATTAAACAATGCATTGAATTGTTACTCGTGACTGCAGTTCCTGATACTTGTATACAGATGGCGCACGAAAGTAGTATTTTACCCAGTATCACTTCTGTGATTAATTCACCAGAAAAACGTGAAGAATTCAGCAGTATGCAAATTGATAATCCAAATTTCTACACCACGACTGAAATCAAAGAAGAAGTGTTAGATTTAGACTTGTCAAATGTCGAGTCCAATCCACCAATTGAGGAAAAACCCATCGATCGAGCTGAAACAATTTCGAAAATGATTAAAAAACATTATGAGTTTATTGAGGTTAGTAGAAACGTCACTACTGATCAGTTTCTACTAGCCGCCTCACAATTATGTCACATGGATACGAGTCTTGCCGAACAAGTCTGGCTCCAGTTTTTCCCCCGAATTTGGGAAATCCTCGAAGAGGACCAACGCAATATTCTCGTACAAGAAATCCTCCCGTTTATCACCTCCGGTACTCACATAATCCAAAAAGATTGTCACCCGAGCGCAATTAACACTTTCGTGGAGGCGTTAAGTCGGTGCAACCCCCCGATTCAAATCGCCCCGCCCCTTATGAAATACCTCGGGAAATCACACAATCTCTGGCATCGTATGGCCTTAGGACTTGAACAAATGGCCTTTGATCCGGCTTCAACCAAAGCCACCAATACCAGTTGTTATGATTTCGAGACCGACCAATCAAAAAACGAGCTTCTTGATTCGTTGGGTGAGCTATACTCGCTTCTATGTGAGGAGGATTTATGGGCGGGGCTTTGGCTCAAACACGCCCATTATAAGGAAACTAGTATTGCGATTGCGTATGAACAACATGGGTTTTTCGAACAAGCACAAAGTGCGTATGATTCAGCAATGGCTAAACACAAACAGGATAATTCAATGGGACCGGTGCCTACACACACCCAGAGGGAGGTGTTATTATGGACTGAGAGGTGGATCCGGTGTACGAAGGAATTAAACGAGTGGAATGTTTTAATGGAGTATGCGAAAAATGGGGTTTATGATCCGTATTTGTTATTGGAGAGTGCTTGGAGGATACCCAATTGGGATATCATGAAGGAGGTGTTGAGTAATGTTGAGTATAATTGTCCCAAAGAGTTGGGATGGAAGATTACCATGTATGGTGGTTTTCTTTTAATATGTCAACCTGAGGAGAGTAAACCGTTGAAATTCGTCGAGAGGTATGTTGAGAGTGCTAGCGCCCTCTGTCTCAACGAGTGGCGCCGCCTACCGCATATTGTTAGCCACATCCATTTGCCCTACCTTCAAGCCGCCCAACAAATAATGGAGTTGCAAGAAGCCTACCAGATCCATAAAGGTCTCCTTCAAGGACACCAAAACTCACTTCACGATATGAAAGCCATTGTGAAAACATGGCGGAATCGACTTCCGGTAATCGCCGATGATTTGACACACTGGAATGATATTTTCACGTGGCGACAACACCATTATCAAGTCATCGTGAATCACTATGAGTCGATCAGGGATACCAATAATACAAATTCAATGTTGGGCATACACGCATCAGCTCAGTCGATAATTCATTTTGGGAAAGTTGCACGAAAACACAAATTGGTTAGTGTTTGTTTAGAGTCACTAAATCGGATTTATTCAATTAAAAGTGTCCCGATTGTCGATTGTTATCAAAAAATTCGACAGCAAGTTAAGTGTTATCTACAGTTGGCATCAATGAATAATAAAAATGAACTTCAAGAAGGTTTAGAAGTGATTAATAACACCAATGTGAAATATTTTGCGAAAGAACTCACCGCTGAGATTTATGCACTTAAAGGGATGATTTATCACTTAAGTAGTACGTATTGTTGATTGTAGGTGGCGTAGTGTTACAATTTTTGTTTCAGACAAGTCCGACGAGGCCAATAAGGCGTTTAGTGCAGCTGTACAAATGCATGACACTTCGATTAAAGCTTGGGCTCTCTATGGTGACTATTTGGAACAAGTTTTTACACGTGATGCACGTCAAATCAATTTGGGTGTGAACGCAATGGCGTGTTTTTTGCACGCTTGTCGACACCAAAACGAATCAAAAGCACGCAAATACTTGGCGAAAGTTTTATGGTTGTTGAGTTACGACGACGAAAATTCGAGTTTAATGGACGCTTTGGATAAATATTCAGTCGGGGTACCCCCCATTTTGTGGTTACCGTGGACACCACAGTTACTCAATTGTCTAGTGCAGTATGAAGGTCACGTGATTTTGAATTTGTTGTGTCAGGTAAATAATCTAGTGGTGGGTTTATTGTTAGTGATTTGGTTTATTCTAGGTTGGTAGAATGTTTCCCCAAGCTGTGTATTTCCCAATCCGTACACTATACTTGACGTTACGTACCGCAACGGCGCGTAAAACAAACACAGTCCAGCAACAATCGCAAGAAACCGATCAGGGTAACCAACAGGAGAGTGGTAACACTGCTACAATTACCACTAGTGAAACATCATCGATTAAAGCAACGCCGGCTATGATTCGTTGTTCGAAAATAATGAAAATGCAACGTGATATTCACACAACCGCCCTTTCGAGTCTTGAAGGGATAGCCAATCAAATGGAGTGGTTTAGAGAGAATTGGTACGAGGAGGTTTTAAGACAATTGCGACAAGGTTTGACTAAATGTTATGCAATTGCGTTCGAGAATAGAGAAAGTGTGAATGAGGCTAAAATAACACCACATATATTAAATTTTGTGAAGAAATTAATGTCGACTTTTGGGATCGGTGTCGAGAATATTGGATCAGTGGTGACGTTTAATTCAGCCGCGAGTGAGAGTCTTGCTAGGAGGGCTGAAGCCACCTATCAGGATCCAGTTTTCAAGGAAATGAAACAGGATTTTACCAAGGATTTTGATTTTTCGCAAACGAATTCGATGAAGTTGCATACGTTAATCTTCAAATTGAAGAAATGGATCAAGATTTTGGATAATCGGTCCAAGATGTTGCTTCAGTGAGTATTTTACATATACAGGGCTGTCCCTTTCTGTGGACTTATGTCCGGAAATATTTCCTAAGGGCGTTAGAGCTTAAAATTGAACTTATATATACAGGGTGTTAAAAATGAAGTATTTGAGTAGGTAATAGTATAGATCAAAATAAACAAAAAAGTCTTAATAAACAATGGTCCGCAAAGTAACGATTTCAGAAATATCGAATGTGAAAATTTTCTCTTTTTTGTTTGAACAAACTGCATTAAAATGTTTTAAAAAACGAATAATTTTTGATATCTCCGAAACCATTACTTCGCGGACTTTGCATGTTTATTAAGTTTTTTTTGTTTATTTTGGTTCATACTATTACCTTCTGACAGAACTCGCAGCCCAGAGAAAAATTTCAAGTAAGCTAAGGTAGCAGGAACATGGAAAAAATGTTTAAAAGATTCTGTCAAAAAATTCTGACATTTATTTTTTGACATTTGTTTTTTTTTATCGATTTAATGATACTAATGATCGTGTATATGTTTTTTTATAATTATTCAGTAAAAGTACAAAAATTTTGCCAATAAAAGCCACAAATAACATTAAATAGAGTTACAATAATTGAGGATACAGTTTCCTTGTTTCTTCTTCTTGGAAAATTATTTTTCCAACAGAAATAAATAAGAGTCAAAGTGCAAAATTTAAACTCTCATAATTTCGAAATTTTTATAGACAGAATTTTTTTAAATATTTTTCCATGTTCCTGGTATCTTTCCTTACATGGCGTTTTTTTCTGGGGCGCGAGTTCTGGTGCACCCTCTGTATATTACAATCTTTTTAAACAGCCTGTATAAATCGATTTTTTTAAAAGCTGCTTAAAATATAAAATGAAGGGAAAATAAAGGGCTGTGGATGTCCAGGATGAACAAAAAACATTCTCCTTTTTTTGGTTAAACTATTTGCTTTCAGAAAAAAATTAACTAGAAAGATAAAATCCTAAAAAAAAATTGTTTGTATCCGTTAGGTTTTTTTTATAGAAAGTAAGTTTGTATTTTAAGCATAAAACGCTTGCTCCCATATTTATGTTTTTCTACATACAGGGTGATTTTTAAAAAACGACAGGCCATTTAGATCTTTTATTAATAGTCCGATTTCAAAAATTAAAAAAATAAATTAAATGGTTTTTAATATGTATAGTGGGAGCTGACAATTTCAGAATTTTTATAAATGTCATAATATATTTTGGGCTATATTCAACTTTCTAGTTTTATTTTTTTTTATAATTTGGA
>NW_025401041.1:4094845-4143020 GCF_015345945.1 Tribolium madens
TATTGTTCAAAAAAATTATAAAATTTAAAAAAATCAATAAGAGATCATAGAATTTAGTTACATGGGTTTCAATTTAAAATATAGAAAGTTGAATATAGCCTAAGATAAACTATGACATTTAGAAAAATTCTGCAAAGCTAAAAAAACACAAATTATAGATCTTAAAACAGCAGTCTTAAAATAATTCTGCTAACTTTTTTATTTTTATTTACTTAATTTAAAATTCGAGGCTCATTGTCAATTTTTTTAATCTTTATTAAATTAGAATACATAAGTACCATTTTTTTTGTAGTAAATCAAAATTAATGGAAGTTCACTTGGTTTTCATGCGGTCACGAGATCAAACTATTAAACATTAATTTCATGTTGTTTATTTTATTATTCAAATACATTTATATTTTTTATTGATTAACACTTTGCTTCCCTAATTTTACTTTGACGCCATGTTTTCTCTTTATATTTCTTTATTTTTTTATTTTTTTCTCTTATATTGTGAGGGTTTAAAATTTAGAATTTGCGTATAATTGTGACTAAAAGTACTTTCGAAGACATCTACTAACAACCTAAAAAAAAAATAATTTTGATATATTAGAAACTGATTAAACAAACTGCAAGTAAATGTTTCAAAACCGTTATTTTGCGGATCTGTGTTTATTAAGACTTTTTTGTTTGTTTTGCTCCATACTATTACCTCCTGAAAAATTTTACAATCTTTTTTAACACTCAGTTTTTTTTTCAGATCGTTCCTAATCGAGGAGAAATGTCGTTTCCTCTCGAACTTCACTCTCAAGACTGCTGAAGTGGAAATCCCCGGCGAATTTCTCCTCCCCAAACACAATCACTATTATGTTCGTATTACTCGTTTTATGCCTCGTGTCGATGTAGTCCAGAAACACAATGCTGCCGCTCGACGTCTCTACATCCGTGGCCACAACGGTAAAATCTACCCTTA
The DNA here is from genome assembly GCF_015345945.1 of Tribolium madens. Taxonomy (NCBI): domain Eukaryota; kingdom Metazoa; phylum Arthropoda; class Insecta; order Coleoptera; family Tenebrionidae; genus Tribolium; species Tribolium madens. The sequence goes on from NW_025401041.1 coordinate 4,095,798, forward strand.
TTTAGTGGTCAACGATTCGGGTCTTGTCGATGCTCGTCGTGAAGAACGAGTCTTGCAACTTCTACGCATGCTCAATCATTGTCTCGGTAAACAGAAAGAGACAGCACGAAGATTTTTGCATTTTACTGTTCCACGAGTCGTTGCTGTATCCCAACAAATTCGATTGGTTGAGGATAACCCCGCCTCCATCTCCCTATTGGACATTTTCAAAAAGGGGTGTGCCAAGTTGGGTATTGAGCATGATGATCCCATTCATTACTACTACGAGAGATTAGGTGGGGTGCAGAGTAGGGGTATAAAAGCGAGTCATCAATTGAGTAGGGATATTTTGAAAGGGGTACAAACGAATATGGTACCAAGGACGTTATTGAAACAATGGGCGGTGCAAACATTCCCATCAGCGACTGATTATTGGCAATTTAGGAAAATGTTTACGTTACAATTGGCGTTGGCTTGTTTTGCTGAGCATGTGTTACATTTGACGAGACTTAATCCCGATATGATGTATTTACATCAGGATTCGGGATTAATGAATGTGGCCTATTTTAAATTTGATGTGGATGATGGGACTGGAGAGTTTGGGGCGACTAGATCGGTGCCGTTTCGATTAACACCGAATATTGTTGAGTATTTGTCGAGTATTGGGATTAGTGGGCCGTTGACAGCATCGATGATTGCAACAGCGAGATGTTTTGTTTATCCGAATTTTAAAGTGATGGCGATTTTAAAACCGATTTTGAGAGATGAAATGGTTTTGTCGAGGATGAAGAAGCCGGAAGAAGTGATAGGGAATAATACGGAGAAGTTGAGCGATAGTGAACAGATTATTAATATGGTGAATAAGGCGGTGACGTCGATCTCGAGTCGTTTGAATAGTTTGGCGCATTTCGATGGAGCGGATAGTAAGGTACGTGGTGGTTTTTTTTCCCTATAATACTTGTAATTGTTTAATAACCAACAACCACAATCAAACAAGTTTTTCTAATCATTTTTGAGTTATTTACAACAAAGTAAAACAAGTTCGCTTATACGAGAAGTGAGTATCAACTTTGATATTTTAAATACAAAACTATGTTTTTGAGAGAATCAAAATTTCTAGCCCAGTCAAATTAGACAAAAATAGGGCGATCGGTGGAAAAAAATCCTAGAGAGTTAGGATTCTTTACACTTGGGTAGACATATATCAAAAGTCCCCGAGGGTGGTGACCGAGCTCGCGGAAGGGGAGGGGGCTAAAGGTGTCTTTTTTTTTGCTTATATCTCGGAAACTATCACTCCTATCGGTTTTTACTTTTTTATTAAAATTGAAGCTTACAAAATTTCCTACAAAAATGTTTTTTTGCATTGACTAACCGTAAGCGAGTTATAGAGCTGACAAAAAACTTCATTTAAGAAAATGTGTTTTATCCGCATTTAAAACAGAATTAATCTTGTGATTTGAAAAAATTAACAGTAAATTGAATTTATTAGTGCAACACTTCATTTACCAGTCGTCCTCATATGCTGCATCTTCGTCTTCAACTTAAACATTGAATACCGAATTTCAGTCTTGTCTTGTACAATATTAATAGCTAGATGATTTAATATCGATGATTTGAATAAAGCCTACAGTAAATTGAATGTATTGGGTCCAACAGTTTATTAGAGGGTGACACGGGGGTCTATCAGGTCTTCGGGTTCATTCTTATATGCTGAACTAGCATTTGCCTGCGACTTCGTCCGCGATTATTTCTGATATCAAATGGGAAAAAGTCCGTTTACAAAACCATTCCATAGGCTTAGGTATTTTGTAAAGCTGGATAATTATCTATGTTTTGTGTCGGATTCAGCTGTAGTATTCTCGTTCTTCGCATGGGCTATGTTTATGGATAAATGTTAAATGTTGATTTTCATAAAGTGTTTTAGTACACTTCTGCACTCTCAAAATTCCAAATTTCATGTTTCTAATTTCGTTTTTAAGCGTTTACACCCTACTTTATTTTGTTAAAATTTGAAAAGTGCACTTCTACACCCTCTAAGGATCATATTTTCCAAATTTTATGTTTATATATTCCTTTAAATGTGTACACCGTTTCATTCCCTTAAAAACTAATTTTCGAAAAATCTGATTTTAGTGCCCCTTTACACCTCTAAAGAAATTTTTGATTATGTTTTTATTATATTTTTATAAATTACAAGTTGCTTGTTAAAGCACTGTCAGAGTAACATAAGATAACTTGGATTGCAAATGCAAATCCTAATTAAAATTACATCAAACTTTGTTTTTTGGGTTGCATCGCCAGATCGTCAGGCTCATTATCTTATCTGAATTGCCCTGTATGCCTACCCAAGTGTAAAGAAAGCATTTAAAAAAAACTCCAACTTTGTTTGTCTAATTTGACTGGGCTATTTCTATATCTAAGTTTAACCGTTTTTGAAATATTTGAAGTTTTTTTTTAATTTATGGATTTGCACCTTCTTATTCTAAAATTGATAACTCTGCAATTTTTAATTATTTTCAAATCGTATTTGGGGATATGAAAGAGAAGGGTTCGATCTTTCTTTTGGTGTATTCATAATTGAAAAAATAATTAATAAACCTCGAAAATTTAAATTTACAACATCAAATACCCATAACTTATTTTTTTTTTATGAAATGGAGGAGAATTTGATTCTGTTTCGAATTGTATCAACATTCCCTATACCTATGTTTAATGGGTTTCAAGTTATCTTGACTTTATTTTACAATGCGAGAAATTTATTACTATTTATAGTTGTTTTCGCACAGTTTGTCATGGAAATATTTCTCAGTTTTTTACAAGTTTTAGTTTTTTTTTTCGCAAACACAATACAGGGTGATTCACATAACTTTCCGACCCTGACGAACTTTAAATGCAACACATACCCGGCACGGCGGCGGCGTCGTTATCCGACAGATAAGATTTTTAGACCAAACGCCATAGACGACGGACTGCAACGAATCCTGATACGAAATAAGAGTTATCAAAACGGTGGACAATAACCCACATGTCAGCCAGAGGCAAATTGGTCACTACGTAGTACCGATTGTTGTCGCTTAGACAAAGTTTACAAAACTCCGTTTGCAGATATGAAAATTCTGAAAAATATAATTCGTACTGCATGCCAAAAAATTACACCAGACATTTTAGTGAGAGTTCGACAGTCTTTTGTGACGCGCATTCAAGCATGTTTACAAAATAATGAACATCAGTTTGAAAATTTATTGCATTAAGTTCTCTAGTTTTTGTTTAGTTTTTTTGAGTTATTTCACTGTTTTTTTTACTATTTCACACATTTCACTGTTTCTTTACTAAAATAAGAATGTGTTGTTACTCCATTGTAGTCATTTATTTATTGATTGGCGCTATTAGATTTTTATGAGGGATGCCCAAATCTCAAAAAAGTTTACAATTATTAGTCTTTTTGAATCAAGTTATGATTGAGTAACGTATTACTGGTTGCATTTAAATTTCGTCAGGGTCGTAAAGTTATGTGAATCACCCTGTATAATTTATTTAATCTAAATTTAAATAACTTTGATTCTCTATTGCTAATTGAATTTCCCGCAATTTCTTGGTCGCATCCCTAGTTTTTGTTTTTTTCTGGAAAATTCTGGACACACACTTTTCCTAAAATTGAAAAACGTCCAAAACGTGGAGATTGAGCAATGCTAGCAAACGGAAATCTAATAAAAAAAAACTATCGGAAGCGTGAGTTTTATAGCTCAAAAAGGCCTAAAAGTCTCTAAATTAACATCAAAAAACATCACATAGGGTGCCTTGGATTTTTGACAGTTGTTGACATTTCGCGTAAATGTGGCTCATACTCTGGAGAAAATCAAACAAAAACGATGGTAAACGTCGCGTGTGAGTTGAAAAAACCAAAAAGGTGACGTAAATAGTGTTTGTGTGTTGTTTTTTTCTGAAAAGTGATTCTGTATCAAAGTACGATTGGTGCAAATAACTCAGACTCAGAGCAGCCGAAATCTCGTCGATTCGATTGACTCTATAAAATCCCTTTTGAAAGAATTTCTTATGCACATTTTCTGATTTGAGAAAGGTAGGTGATGATAGTGAATCGTGAACTTTTGTTTGAGGTCTAAAAAATTATTTCCGGTGTTTTGAAGAAAATACTTATAAACGTTCACGCGCATGCACATATTTTCCAAAAGTGGTAACTGCCAGATTTTTAAAATTGTTTTTCTTGGAAAATCAAATGACGAAAAAACGGTAATAAAAGTGATAAAAGTACGTAAGGGGGATTCATATAACGAAAATATAAAAATTGAGGTTAGGTACATTTGCAAATGTACAGTCGCGGCCATTGAAAAGTAATACACTTGACAAATAAAAAAATTTTGGCGTTGTAAACTTTCCCTTGAAACTGACAATCACTCTCATGTTTAAAATGTCACTAGAATCTTCTTCTTTGCTTTAAGGACAGTCATTTTGTTCACATTTATTTCTTCTGCGATGACTCGTATAGGGACATTGTCCCTTAATCCTTAATCTTGTAATAATAATAGATTTTTGTACATTCGACAATAGCGGCATTTTTAAATTTTCCTGACGGCGTCCACCACTGATTTGTCAAAAGTGACGTTTTCAGTGACACTGACAATCACGACGAAAAAATTACATTATGCAATTTTTTAAATTTTGAGAGGATGTGTCAAAATCCCGTGTATTATTTTTCAAATGTACATACTTCAACTACACCACTTAAATGTCATATTCGAGTGAATTTGTCAATTTGACATTGACAGTAACATTATCGTCGTCGTTGAAAGTTCTTTTGCAAGTATTTTTCGTTTATTGGTTGATTTCTTGCTTTTGTTCTGCGTCTCATTGGTTTTTTTAATAATTCCTTACGATTAAGTAACTTCCATGAAATCAGGCATAAATGCACTTGTGTTAGTGTAAAAAGTTGAAATAATGAGGGGTCACCGATAAAAATTAGCCCCCCATCATCCTTTACTTATTCTACAAAAAATGAGGCCAAACTTATAAAAAACCATTCAAATGCTGTTTTAGTACTTTACATATTGTGTGGCACAAACCACACTCTGTAAATAAAGTTGTGATTATTTGAGATATTTGAGGTAAATATGACCGTTTGTTTAAAAAGCCTATTATTTAATAAAGTAATTGACAACTTCTAACTCGTATATATTGAACCTAACGTCAAAAAAATTGACGTTTTGTCAACACGATGGAGAAACGTCAGATGACGCACCGGTCAACCCCCGTGATTTTTACCATATATTTATTATTCAATATCTTAAAAACTGTTGAGTGTAGTGTTTTCATGATTTTACACCTAGACGCTCATATTTCAAGCGTTTTTGCAACTTAAAGTTTGATCGATCATTCTCACGATTTTACCGGTGAACTCATCAAAAACTTAAAAAATTCTGAATTTATTAAAACTCAACTCATTAACATTATATGCACTTTTTTGAGTTTCTTATGACCTCTAGAAGTGTAAAAAACTACGATTTCATAATGGTTAAAAATGGCAAAGTTCCGATTTTTGAAGGAGGAAGATTCAAATCCAAAAATTTTAAAAAACTTTTATAGAGTAACTTGGGTAATTTACAAACTCAATAAAAACATAGCTTTCTATTTAAAATAACAAAGTTGGTACTTACTTCTGATATAACCAGAAGTGTCACCATCTTGAAAATATTTTCATTGAGCAGGACCTTATGGCTATACAGGGTGCGCCAGAACTCACGCCCCAGAGAAAAATGCCATATAAAGTAAGATACCAGGAACATGAAAAAAATGTTAAAAAAATGTTATCTATAAAAATTTCAAAGTTATGGGAGTTTAAACTTTGCACTTTGACTATTTATTTCTGTTGGAAAAATAATTTTCCAAATTTTTTTGCTACAGGCTATTATAAGAGGAAGCAAGGAAGCTCTATCCTAAATTGTAACTCTGTTCAATGTTATTTGTCGCTTTATTGGCAAAATTTTGGTACCTTTACTAAATAATTGTAAAAGAAACATATACAAGATCATCAGTATCATTAAATAGACATAAAAAATGTCGAATGTCAAAAAATAAATGTCAAAATTTATTGACAGAATTTTTTAAACATTTTTTCCATGTTTCTATCTTACTTGAAATTGTTTTCTGGGGCGCGAGTTCTGGAGCACCCTGTTTGTGATTTTATAGATAAATATCATTGGCAGAATTAACATAACGTAAGGTTTAGCAGGATCAGCATGTTATTTTAATACAAAAATATCAATGTTATGTATGAATAATAAAATTTGAAAAGCTAAAATATAAGAAATTACAATAAAGTACATAACTATGAACAAAAATGAAGAATTCGAATTAAAAACTTACTTGTAAATTCACAGTTTAAGCCCAAAATAAATCAGAAGAAAATCATAAATGAAAAATATTAAAAAAAAACTACAGGGTGAATATAAAGTATGGAACCAAGCGGTTTTATTTTTAATCATTTGCCTCCGGAAAATAATAATTAATATAAATTAAAGTAATATAAACAATGTGATCGTAATTTCAGAACGAAATTTTGTTTTGTTTTTGAGTTATGCGATTTTTTTTGTCAAAATTGCAATTTATGTGAAAAAATTAAAAATAAAGCAGATAGTTGTAATCCTTAGAGTATAGCTTTTATGAGAAAAATGATTTTATAGTGGGTTGCCATTTAAAAAAAATAATTTTTTTGTAGAACTCAAAAATAAAAGGAAATTTCGAAAAATTTTATTCTTGTTAAATCATCACATTTTTATAGTACTTTAGCACTCATCAACTAGTTTTTTCAAAAAATAAATAGTTTAAGGAAAAAACGTTTGGTTCCATACTTTTTATTCACCTGGTATAATGTTTAAAGTTGTTTAGGTGCCAGATGAAATGTGATAACAGTTTGTCTCTTTCATTATGATCAAGATGTATCTTGATAATGACAAAAGTTAAAATACTTGTCATATTATCCATCATAACCGAATAAATCTTATTTATAATAATTAATTATATTTGGTTTTTTATCATCTATCAACCTTCAGACAGATTCTATCGTAATAATTGTATGAATTTTTATCTCAGCATCAATTATTTACAGTATTTTTCTAATGTGTGGCTTTTGTTTTATAAGTATGTACAGTGACTCGTTACAATTGGCGAGAATTTTGAATGCGCAGTTGATTCGCAAGCTGTTTCATACGCGGGAACTTCAACACTTTCCAGTGGCGTCACATAAGCAGTTGCTTTTACTGGGACAGTTTACAAGATCTTAATTACGATGAAATTTTTATCAACATTGCTGTATTTTATATTTTGCTTATAAGAAATGAGTAAAAAAACAATAACCAGAAATGTGAAAAAATAAATGTGTCATTTTCTTTAAATCAACTGAAAGCTATTTTTCTAAGATCTAAACGATTAATTTTTTTCATAAAAAAACTTCTCAGAAGGATTTGAAACAATGTGTGTTATATTTTTTCACAAAACATGCAAAAGCAATCAAGATAAGAAAATAAAAGAAAGATATCAAAGAAGGCGGAAAGTTTACTTTTTACCATTTTTAAATCTATTTTTGCTTATTTTGTAATTACAGTATTGTCATTATTGTTATCTGCTATAATTTTTTAATATATCAAAGATATTTTCGTTGTAAAACATGCAATTTGTTTATCTTTTATTATCAGATTTTTTACCTAAATGAGGGTAAATACAATCATTGTAAATAAATACTCGTAAAGCTCAAAAATCATCTTTGTAAAGAAAATTGTTCTAGTTTCTCTTATTAGAATTTTTTATAACAAAAATGAACATGATTCCAGTAGGAAAATTTTTCTTTTTCTAATGTTTTATCAGCATTTTTTTGTAAAATTTTTATCATTAATTAACTTTTAACTTGTTCTGATTAGGATACATTTGATTAGATTACATTATGTTTATTATTGCAGGTTTCAACTCTTGTAAATGCAGCAATCAGTCACGACAACTTATGCCGGATGGACCCAGCATGGCATCCCTGGCTGTAAACTTTAGTATTATTTACTTTTAAAGTGATATTTTTGGTAAAAATAAAATGTTAAAAATAACTGTTTCATTCAAATGACCCCTTCAACAAAATTATCAACATTTTAATCACTTATTACTCAATTTGTTGTTGCTTTAGAATGTTTCCTGTCTTTGCATATGGAGAGAAAATGACGTAAGAGTTAATTATAAAGCGTCATTGGGGTATTTTTACATTAAAGCGGGAACACTGAAATATAAAAACCTCCACTTGTAAATTCTATGAAAGCTTTTCTTTTATTGTGTTTACCTGTTTGCAGTGTTGTGCAAACACTGGATGCTCTGACAAGTATTTAATTACACCGCACTTATTTATGAACGATAAATTAGTGGTGAACTTCCATAAATCAAACTTGAGTTATTTTTTTCCGAATCAATTAGAAATGACAATGTTTTTGCCCCTTTGAGTGTAATCTCGCCGATTCTAATAAGTTTTCAGTAGTAGTTACAATATGTTTACGGGTTTTGATTTTTTATGAAATGTCCACGATTGGTGATATTTTCGTCTGAGATAAGTGACGATTACAAATCTACATATTATATATAGCGACATCTCTTAAAAAAGCTGCACATTTTCGGTGTTGCTAACGTTAATAGTGGATTGTGGCACAATGGTTGATTGTGGGTCAAGAGGTGAAGTGATGGCGAAAAATACGGTGTTCAAGAGATCGGTTACCAAACAGGTAGGTAATTTTTCCAGCCAATTGGGGTAACAAATTTTCGTATTTTTGCAAAAATCAAATTTAAATTAAAACAAAAATATCTAATCGCTACCTTGACTCATGTGTCAGTTTAAGTTTTTTTTGCGATTGTACAATTTTGTCTAAATTTTTGGGCCAATTTTTTTTGGCCAACAGTGACACAAATTTTTTTGTCAATGTGACAACTAACACAATAATTTATTATAAAAAATACTGTGATAACCATAGTAAATAAATTTGGTGATTAAAGTTAAATATTTTTGTTCAAACTTTAATTTGGTAACTGCTACGAAAAATATAAAATATATATAAAATAGTTAATTAACAATTAAGTTTGTAAATAATATTTTGATTATTATAAATGTCGCAAATAATATGAAAAATCAACTGAAAAAACTTTAAATGTCAAAATTTTCTGTACCTAAACTTACTCTAATTAAAATCCGAATTAATTTATTTTTTATGGCAAATTGTGGCACTTCTTTTAATTCTTTAGCTTTCTATATTTGATTCGATCAAAATTTTTTATGCTTTGCATTTGATCATTTTTTTGTTTTTATAACAGAAAAAGCACACTATAACTTTATATTTTTACATTTAATGTATTATTTTGTTTTTTGGAAACACTTGCTATCTACATTTTTTGATAAATTGTATTTTTTTTTAATTTCAACTCTCATCTTTAGATTGTACTATTTTTTTACAATATTGGCGATTTTAATTCTTTTATTAAAAAAAACAATATAGCAAACAATGAATAAAATATTAAAGAACTTTTGATTATGAATAATTTATTTATTTTGGATAGTTATTTTTGATAGTTAGTTTTGATAAACGTCACTATTTATTGCACTATTTAACATAAAAAATGGTAACGTTGTTGGCCACTAAAAAAGCCTTTCAAGCTTTTATTACTATTATTTTTTAATTTTTTTTATCGATTCTACAGTCAAGTGTCTCAGATTATGTGATAAAAAATCCGGTTAAATTATTACTTTCCAAAGATGTTTATCAATAATCACGCACTTAACTCTGATTTATTCTGGACACAAACAATACCACCTCTTATCATCCACGAATCTCAAACGTGCAAATTCCTATTCCAGGTCCTTCTCGGCCTTCTGACCAATTTCTCAAGCATTGCACCTAGCATGAGTCTTGGCTTCTCAGCAGTTGCTCTTCCGTTTCTCACTCTAGACAGCGACCAAGCATCATGGTTTGGTACAACTACATCACAATACCTTTGACCATAACATTTATTTTTCTTTTAATTGTAGCAAGTATAGCATCATTAGCGACACCTTTTGGGTGTTTATTTTCCGGCCCAATTTCGGATAAATTCGGCCGAAGACGGGCCATGTACTGTGTTAACATTTTCTGTTTTATCGGCTGGTTGCTCATAGCCTGGGCTTACTACTGGCCACAACACCAGTACGTTATTCTTTTGTTTGGACGACTTTTGACTGGGCTATCGACGGGGCTATCAAGTGCCCCAGCGACTATATACATGGCGGAGATTGCAAGTGTTAACCTAAGAGGAGTGTTTTGCACGTGGAATAGTATAGCGTTTTCTTTGGGGGTCCTTATTGTCTACTTTTTGGGTTTTGTTCTACAGGTAATAAAGGTTTGTGACTGGGCTAAAAATCGAAATTTGTACTTGTTTCAGGACAATTGGGGTCTTATCAGTTTGATAACTGCTGTTTTTCCATGTGTTGGCATGGCTTTTGTGACGTTTTTGGTGCCGGAATCGCCATCTTGGCTTATTCGGAAGGAACGATTCGATGAAGCGAAAGACAACATGTGCAAGATTTTCGGTACTAAAGAGTACATCCCGGAAGTGGCACAAGAAATTGACAATTTGGTCCGGAACAGAGGGGTCAAAACTAGTAAACAGAAAACGATACTCCAACAAGTCGCCAAAAAAATTAAATATTTAACACGGAGCAATTGTTTGAAGCCTTTAAGCCTCGTTGTTGGGTTTTTCTTCTTCCAGCAATTTGCCGGTACTTTTGTTATAGTTTTCTATGCGCTAAATATCGTCAAGGAGGCCGGGGTTGAAATGGATCCTTACGTCACAATTGTCATGATTGGTGCAGTTCGCTTGTTTTCCGCCATTTTGGTTAGTTATATAAGCAAAATTTTTGGTCGGCGGCCATTATCGATAGTTTCCGGTTCGGGGATGACATTTTGTATGATGGCTCTTGCAGGGTACATTCTTGCCCAAACTCAGGGTAAAGTACCGGAAACGACACAACAGTCACTTGTTTTTCTTCCGGTTGCTCTTCTTTTGTTATATTTCTTCACAAGTACTGTCGGTTTTCTACCAATGCCTTTTGCAATGGCGGCTGAGCTGTTTCCGGCTAAAATTCGTGGTACTGCCACCGGACTTGCGTCAGGAATTGGGTACTTTTTCAACTTTATAACTGTCAAAATTTACCCCACTATGATTTCGGGGATTGGTCGAGAAGGAGTTTTCTTTTTTTATGGTTCAATGAGTCTGGCTGGTACCTTTTTTGTGGTGGCACTCCTGCCAGAGACTAAAGGGAAAACTTTGCAAGAAATTGAAGAGTATTTTGGTAAAAAACCGTCAAAGACGAATTCGCTACTTAAAGAACCTGTCTAAGCACCACTCATATCAGTAGATATATCCTAGATTTAAGTTTCCCAACTGTGATATTTCCTATAAAATAAGTTAAATTGATCAATTGTAAAATATTTATTGGAAAATGATAAAATACAATCTCAACATTTGGTAGTCTCTGTGTGATTACAAAACCCGTTATTAACAAACCCGCCTTCCTTGATTTCCGTATAGTTAACATTTTGACATTTCGTGTTTGGCCATGTTGGATCCTCCCTTAATTCCTTTTCAATTTTCAAATAAATTTGTCTCGACTTTTCCAAAATTCGGAATTTGGGTCGCACAAATTTAAATAAAAGAATATCAACAAATACGTCTTCGATGATGACACAAATTACAAAATTGACAAACGCCATAACCAAAATGGCGACTCTCCCATCATATAATGGCGGCATTTGTAATTCTAACGCTTCGATAACCCAATGAACAGGATCCAAAGTGATGTAAGAACAAACCCCAATCATTAAAATAATGGCAGAGAGGAAAATAAAGTTGGTATAGATGGGTTTCCGGTATGGTTTGCCTTTGGAAAATACCACCGCCATTATGATGTATTGAAACATTGACACGCAATAAACGGCATAATTTTCGTAACATCTATACATAGTGCTATCTTTAGGGTCAAAAATGAAGGGAACAAACCAATCGTATGTTTGTATGTGATAGTAGGCAAAAATTTGCACGGCCACTGTCACCAACATGAAAAGTATAATCGATGCTAAGGGAACAAAACTCAAGAGTGACGTCATCGGGGGCCCGTTGTGTAACTCATCATACGCTCTTGTTTTACCAAAGAATGAAGCAAAATTTAAAATGAGACAAATGTCAATGAATAAGAATTGTAGTGACGTTAGGTTGGTATCAATCGCGTATAGAATAATAACTGAGGCAAATTCGGTAAGACTGTAACACAGCATGAGTTTAAAAACACCGAAAGATGTCACCAGAGCGGCACGGCCCTCTTTAATTACTTCAGTGGTGCATGAAATGTTAGGTTCTTGTGAAGTAAAAGGTGAAGCAACACTTGATTCGGCTTCTGAGAGCGAAATTCCGACATTTGCCGCCTTGAGGGCGCCACAATCGTTGGCACCATCACCACACATGGCTGCAACACTTTAAATAATAAAAATCCCTAATTCGTTGTTTGTCATTTACCAACATAGTAGCCTAAATTTTGTAACTCTTCAACTAATTGTTGTTTTTGTAAACCAGACATTCGGGCAAAAACAACTCCTTTTGTGAGTATTTTGGGTATATGTTCGGGGAAGTACCGATTGAGGTCAGTCCATGTGTTCCCCGTCACGACTAAATGATACTTTCGCTCCGCTATTTTTTCAATATCTTCGATTTTGGTACCAGTGGGCGTGGCGTCAGTTTCTTGGTACTTCACAGTCGCCATGTCTGTTTTGGTTGGTTTGGTTGTGATGACGTCAATGACGCTATAGCCCGATTGGATGATTCCACAGTCACGTGCCACACTCACAGCCGTCTGGATGTTATCCCCCGTCACCATGACAATCTTCATTCCGGCGTTTCGTAACTTTTGGATGACACTCCCGGTTTGGGGTTTTAACCGGTTTTCGAGGACTATCAAACCGACGAATTGAAGGTCGCATTCGATTTCTTCCCGTTGCAATTTAGGGATTTTGTGGAAGGGGATGTTGGTTAGTTTTTTGGTACCCATACCGATGACGCGGTACCCTTGCTCAGTGTAGGTTTTGAGCCGGTTGAAGATTCCCTCAGGGACGGTTTCTGGTTTGGAAAGGGAGATGATCATTTCGGGGGAACCTTTAGTGAAGGATTCGAAGTAGTCGGAACCCAGGGTTCGGCAAATAACACTCATACGTTGCAGAGTTGAGGAGAATTGGTACTGATGGATGAGGCCGATTTCGATGTGGGGGGTGTCGGGGGAGTTTTCTTTGAGGATTGTGGGTACCAAAAGATCGTATTTGGAGGTGTCCGAGATGGTGGGTTCCTCCAGAATCCAACCAGTTGACTCAAACATCTAGAAACAAGTCCTGATTTGAATTTTACACAAGGAAATTTTTACCTTGATATCCAGGGGATCCCCACACAGTTCCCCGTCGATCAACGTCAACGAATGACATGTCAACATTCCCCTGAAAAGTAGGGAATTTTTCGACATTGCTTTTATTTCCTTGACTGGTTTTTCAATCCTGCTGTCTTCAACCGGTACCACCCCCCACATATCTAATCCATCTTCGGTCAAAGTTCCTGTCTAAACAACACAATCAAAAAAGTCAAGCACAAATCATTACCAACCTTATCAAAACAAACACAATCAACGGAACCGGAAACGTTAATTACTCTCGAATTTATACAATAAATGTGTTTCTTTTTTAACCGATTTAAAGCGTAGAGTTTGCCAACGGTCATGGCAGCTGGGAGGGCAGGAGGAATGGCTATTGTGACCAAATCGAGGGCCTTGATGAGGATATCCAGAGGTGCAATGTCTCTAGAATACTACAAAAAATAAATGTTGAACTTGAAATGGAGTGGTACCTTGGAAAAAATTGTGTAAAAGAACCCCAACAAGGCTATAACTGATAAGATCATGATAAATTTATAGCTGTCTTGATCAAATTTGAAATCAGCCGGTGGTGGGTATATTATACTCCTCACTAATTGACCCTTAGTGGTCAAGTACCCGGTTCTAATAACCACAGCAAGTACCGGTTCGGTGCCATAATACCGAGTCTGTATTATTTTGGTACCACAAAATAACGTATGGTTCCCGTGTTCCTTAACATGGTATAATTTATCGTTGTTTGGAAGTGCTGTTTTGGTGACAGGTACCGACTCTCCTAAAACGGTACCACATTACTTCAATACAACTTTTTGATGAAATTTAGTACCCGTGAGCATACTTTCGTTCACTATACAGTTACCATTGAGTAAAACAGCATCGCATTGCATGTCACAACCATGCGATGGTATCACAATTACGTCACCCGGTACCAATTCGGTTGTTGGTATTTCGTCAAAAGTACCATCGCTCCGACTTACCATGATTTTGTCAGCGGTGTTTACGGTACCTTTGAGGTTTTCTTGGCTCTAGAAAAAAACAATTTATTATTTTACTACCACTACAGTGGTAGTAGTACCTTTCTGGTTTGTATGATAGAAGTCGAAATGCCAAAAACGGACATTATTACTATTGCTATGGTGTAGTAATAGTAGGCTTCGGCAAACCATACTACAAGACTGAAAAGTTGGAAGATGTAAAAGGGAGTCAAAGCTTCAAGGACTAAAAGGGTGAGGATGCTTTGCACAGGTACGTTGATTTCATTGGTACCATAAGTGATTCGTTTTAAATTTTGTTCGTCTTTTTTGTAACCTTTCTGGTCATGAAACTCTCGACATGCTATGCCTTTGTCTAAACCTGACAATTTGATAAATTTGTACTTTTCGTCATCCCAGACATAGGTCAGTTTTTTGCACCGTACAATTCGTACTTTTGGGAGTCCTAAAAAAGTAAAAAGTGTTTTTTTTTTTGCTACTTGAAGCTAAATTATGTACGTTTTCGACTACCGTCATGTAGATAGACATCAAGAAGGTTTCTTTCTGTTTCATTTTTAAAAATAAGGCCATTTATGCTAATAATACTATCGGTTTTCCTCAATTCATTTCCGGTACTAGTCAAAATTTCAACATCTTTCACAAAATACGTCTTGAATTTGTTCTTGTATTTATCCTTGAAACAACAGTTTTTATAATTGATAAGTGTAGCTTAAGGGTACTCACAGTGATTAGTACTTTCTCTGCTCGGCCTAAAGGACATTTAGAATGGCTCGCGTACAACTGCCATTGCGGGTACCAATGAAAAATAAGTCTCAATATTCCAAAAGTGAGGACATAGAACGTCCACGTGATACATTTCTTCAAGTTGTTGGACGTGTAACCAGAAATTTCCTAAAAAATACAATGACTTTCGAGGGGAAGTACCGATTATTATTTATACCATTTGGTCTTCTTCCCCGAAATTGAGGTAGTGTGTTTTAGTTTTATTGTTTGATACGGTGCCATTGTGTTTTGAAGTTATTCCATTTCGTGTTGTCGTACCTATAAAATTACACGTTAATTAAGCTAACCACAAAATAAACTTTTCAGAATGCTATTACGTTTTATAATTTTTGGCGTAAAAAATGATTTGACACTCCCGAGTTGTGTGTTTGATTTTTTCTACCACCATGTTAATAGGCGCGAAGGTAATTTCTTGCAGTTCAAGGTGCTGAACTTTTGGAATCTGTTCCTCTTTTTTTAACAACTATTACAATTTCCGGTTATTTTAATTATCTAACGTCACAAGTTATTAATAAACTTTGACTTTCTTATTAATTATAATTATATTATTATATTATTATAATTTCTCAAATAGTTTCTAAATATTATGTCACGTGTCGCGTATTGTTTTTTATCATTCTTAATGGTCTTAAGATTAAAAAATCCTTTAATCAGGTTATATTTTTGGTAAAAACAAAAATTTGCAAATGCAGTTTAATCTGGTCCAAACGAGGTTAAAACAGTATTTTAAAGAATTTCAAACAGAAAATTTTATTAACAAGTAATAAAATTTTTAATTTGGTTTTAAAATTAATTGATTTCAGAAAGTTATATATTGATTTTTGATCTCTGTCTCGAGGAATATAAATTCATAAAGTTGTTAAGAATCAATTAATGGATATGTTGCAATGTTCCGAGTAAGTTTTATCAGTAAATTACCAAATAATGCACGTTTTGTTTGTTTATTTATCGATTATGTATTTAAAATACACACTTTTTATCTTTAACTTTATCAGTTTTCAAATTTTTGCTTTCTTTGTTACATTACAAGGAAATTTAGTTTAATATGTGTCACCAAAGAAAATAAAGAGGATTTAAATCGGTATTTCCTGGTGGCCTAATTTTTCTACGAAAATTTAGAAGGTGAAGAGATTTATTTTAAATTTCCAGATTTCAGAACTCCAGATAAAATCAATGTGGTATAAGTCTGCACCTTCCGGTGGCTTCTACCAACTTTCTTGAATTCTTGCATGTCTTCGGCGCGTGTTTCTAAATGCGCAACAGTTTCATAATTCAACCTAAATTTTTAATCTCTGATCGATCACAAATCTCGTGAAAGTGAATCATTTGAAAAAATTTAGTGACCCATAAATGACACCCTGGACTAAAACAAGCTGGCAATTTATCATAATTAGGTGACCTTGGATATCATAGGTCGCTAGATTCAATAATATGAGCGATTATATCATAACTCTCTTCCGCATTTCGGATTTTTTTAATGAAAAAAATTTGTGGTTTTCTGAATGAGGGATGGATTTTTGCGATTTTTTTTTGTTTGGAGTCCAGTTTTGTTTTTTTTTTGAAAATTGTACTTACTTTTCCCACCAAATTCCTTCACCATACCGCAATAACGGCAACACGATTTGTATTGTATGAAATTATTAACGAAACACTTTCACTTTAGAACATGAGTGGAGTCGGTCTTGTGAAAAACCGTACTGGCATGGTTTGCACACATTTGACAATACCTTGTCGTTTAAAAAAGAAGGGGAGGACATTTAATTTATTCGCAAATAGACACCCAATTATGTTTTTTTCTTTGTTATATTTATTGTCTTATCTTTATGATTTTACAATCCTGCATTAGACTTAGACTTGGTTTTATCTTTTTGATAAGAAATTAGAATTTCTAATTGGGTTTTTTTGAATTGGTCAAAGGTAGAAGTGGGTACGATTATTAGCTTTCTAGTAGGAACCAGTTTTGTTTACGCAAATGTTTTTTTCAATATTTTTGGCAAATATTTTGATGGCGAATTTTAAATTACATAAAGTGCGGTTTTGTTACCGTTTGCATGATTTTATCAAGGTCATAGTTGTCATTAGTGCAACATAATAACAAACATTAACATAATAACTGTTTTGTGTAAAATTTACTTTCAGGTAGGTTCTTTGTGGTTTCACAAAAATATAATAGGTATTTAGGCAAACAAATTACGTAAGAGACTTGCAAGAGCCCTGTAGTCTTCTGTCGAGAGGAACCTTGAGAAATTTGTTTATTTTTGATTTTTTTTTCAAAACATAAATTGCTAATACAGTGTGAGCGTAAAGTATAAATACAGGGTGAATTTAAAAAAAACGGTAGGCACTGTAGAATTTTTATTTATGGCCCGATTTAAAAAGTTAAAAATAAATTAAATGGCTTTTAACATAATATTAGCTGATATTTTTAGAATTTTTTTTAAAGTCATTGTTTATTTTTGGCTATATTCAACTTTCTAATTTTAAATAGGGACTCATTTTTTTTTTCATAATTTGGAAGATACAGGTTGTCCCTGTATCTCTAAAAAGAGTTGAAAAAGTTCATTAGTGACTTTTAAATGGTAAAGTTAAAAAAATTGTATAGGACATTGATAGATGCATCACCTAAAATTATTTTCAACCATACAGTATGTCCTAAAAATAAGTTACGATACAAACTTGTGTTTTTTTTTAAATGAAACACCGTATACAGGGTGATTCAGCTTAAATGAGCCACCTGACTCCTCTTGGCAGACAACACATAAGACATTATGCACTTATTCCTTGATTCAAAATTAAATTTTCAAAATATCGAGAATCAAAGATTCTCGATTCATGAAACTTTTAAAATTCGAATATGAATCAAGGAATAATTGCTTTGTGTATTATAGGTTGTCTGGCAAGAGGGGTCTAATGGGTCATTTAAGCTGAATCACCCTGTATTTCTTGGCATTTTTAATGTAGCCTTCTAAAACAATGTTTTTACGCTAAAATTTATTAGTAGATTTCGCTTAGTTTTAGAAATAAGACGTTTTTTTTTGACGAAAACATGCACTTTTTAAAAATTTATTACAGAAAAACTAAAACAACTAGAACAAATTTTATCTTACTTCTGCAAAAAAGAAAGTACAGAATTTAAAGTTGTAGCAATTTTTTAGTGTTTTGCATTTGTAAAGATTAATAAATTAAGTCGTTTCTTAAAAGTTAAGTAACTTAAAAAAATTAAATGGAACACCCAATATTTTATTTTTGCTTCTAATAGATTGATAAATTGTCTATCTAAACAAATAAACTTTTAATGTCTAGAATTGATAAATGAAATGATATTTAACATTATTTTTTAACATTTATCAATCAATGTCTGAGCATTGTTGATACTATGGCAACTATATAGTAATTCCACCACGGATCACTTATCAGTTGATTTATCCAGAGATTGTAAAAGTCGTTATAAATACTGTAATTTGAATTATTTTATTGTAAAAATAAACAATAATGGATTCAGTTTAACACAAATGTGATTATTAAGTGATATTTCTTCCATTTCTTGTGCATCTGTACACTTTTTGTCTACTGAACAATAGTAATTATTTTTTTTAATGTTTAACGTTAAATATCTTTTTAGTTATTGGTTATAAACACCTAAAAGTAAATAATTTTAGAAAGACAATTAATTTTTTTAATGCAAAAACAATACATAGGGTGTTTTATTAATTTTTTTTAAGTTATTGTACTTTTAACAAACGCCTTATTTTTTATTTTTGCAAATGCAACACACTAAAAAATATCACAACCTTTTGGCTTGTATTGTCTTTTTTTCGGTAAAAAAAATATTTTAAGATGTCTTAGTTTTTGTGTAATACATTTTTAAAAAGTGCATGTTTTCGTCAAAAAAACGTGTTATTTTTAAAACTAAGCAAAATCGACCAATAAAAGTTAAGCTTAAAAACATTGTCATAAAAATCTACATCCAAAAACACTAAGAAACATTTAATTTAAAAAAAACACAAGTTTGTATTGTAACTTATTTTTGAGACACGCTGTATAGTTGAAAATAATTTTAGGCGATGGAGTAAATTAATATTTATCAATGTCCTATATATTTTAATTTTACCATTTAAAGGTCATTAAGTTTTCAACTCCCTGGGACACCCTGTATTAATTTGTTTTAGTACAGATATGTGCAATATGTTCTACTTTTACTAAAAATTATTGTTGGGTAATGACATATATTCCACCTTGATTGTAATATACTATTCTTTGATGTTGCTAAGCTTTTTTTGGAAATTATACCAAGTGAGAAATTTTAGATTAATTTTTAATGTTTTTACATATGCACAAATCTAGTGACACTTAAATTATTACACTCGTAATATTATTATTTATATTTGTGGCAAGGTGAGTCGTGCAAGTATTTGGCTATTTACAAATGAAATTATCATGGAAAATCATGTTTTCAAATGATGCTTGCTCGATGTAAATTTTTTATTGTCCTATTGTTAAAATAATAAAAAGTGTAAATTAAAAAATATGTTGAACTTGAGCGAGGACGTCTGCTTTTTGACACGATGGGAAGTCTTTAATGTGCTATTTTGCGTCACCAAGTTTGAATCATTATTTAATAAAAAAAATATTGAATTATAACGTCATATGTTCATTATGTTGATTTAAATTTAAGAATTTCTCTAATTTTAATAATTGCATAACAATTGGGGTCAGAAATAGAGTGATATTGAGCGGTAATAAAAATTATGGCACGTGTGATGCAAGTGTGTATTACTAGTTGCCGTTGACAAACAATTCAAAGTGGTATTTGCATTGATTTATCCATCAAATATTCTTTTTATGATTTTATATTAAGCAACAAAGTGAAGTAGGAATAAGCCGAACTGATAACCTGCAATCAAAATTTCTAATATTTATTTAAAAAATTATTCATAATTACTCGAAGAAAGGTCGGAAAAGACATTACTCCAATATTTGCAGCATTTAAAGTTAAAGGTTTTTGCGACCTCATCAAAATCATGTAGATATCTTTTTGGACATCGACTGGTGCTTTATGCCACGGCACATAATAAATGTCCTCAGCAACTGCAATGCTCTAAAAAAATATTTTTATTTAAAATTACATAAATTAAAGAAAAATTAAATACTTCGTCTATAAGAAGTTGTCCGTAGTAACAAATAAGAAGAAGTAATACCAACCATCCAAGAAGATGCAAAGTGAATCTTAAAGAATCATTGAAGTTGTCCACAATTAAAATTTCGAAACCTAGAGCACTGATAACGAGAGATGTTAGTGTGATGTGGAGCATCATCATGGTACCGAAGGCTTCGTTTGTTTTTTCAGAGTACCTAGAATTTTTTATACCAGGTGAAGAAAGATTCAAACATTTTACTTCCACCATTTTACATTCAACAATCGTCATTCTATATTAAACATCCTATATTCAACATTCTACTTTAGACATTCAACCTTTTATATTTTACTTTCAACATTCTACCAGGTGAATAGAAAGTATGAACCAAATGTTTTTTGCTTAAACTATTTATTTTTTGAAAAAACTAATTGATGAGTGATAAAGTACTGTAAAAATGTGATAATTTAACAAGAATAAAATTTTTCGAAATTTCCTTTTGTTTTTGAGTTTATTATTTATTTAAATGGCAACCCGATATGAAATCATTTTTCTCATAAAAGCTACTCTACGGATTACAACTATGTGCTTTATATTTAATTTTTTCAAAAAAAAATTTTCACATAAATTGCAATTTTGACAAAAAAAAATTCATAACTCAAAAACAAAACAAAATTTCGTTCTGAAAATACGATCACATTTTTTATATTACTTTAATTTATATTAATTATTATTTTCTGGAGGCAAAAAATAAAACCGCTTGGTTCCGTACTTTATATTCACCCTGTATATTTTACATTTAACTTTTTACATATTGCAGTCAACATTTTATATTAATATTCAACATTCTATATTACCTTCGACGTACTATAACGAAGGTTCAAAATTATACAATCAACATTTTACACTTATTATTCTATTTTTGACATTTAGTTTTCTACATTTTACATTCAACGTTCTTCATTCCATATTAAATATTCTAGATTCAACATTCTATTTATTTAGACATTCAGTCTTCTATATTCATTCTACTTTCAACATTCAACTTTCGACGTACCTACTATAACGAGGTTTCAAATTATGCAATCAACATTTTACTCATTATTTTACTTTTGATCTTCAACTTTCTATATTTTAAATTAAACATTTTTGTATTCAAACTTGGCTCAAATGCAAAAAATGTTGAATATCGAACTTTCAATACAGATTGTTAAACGTTTACAAACAGAATGTTGACATAATAAGTAGAGTGTTGAAAATCAAATGTTTAGTGTAGGGTGTTGAATATAAAATGCAGAAAATTAAATGTAAAATGTTAAAAGTTAAAAGTACGTTTATAGCAAAATATTTATTAAAAAAAATTGTTACTGCAACATCTTAACAAACTTTTTTTACTTAAACTATTTATTTTTTGAAAAATAATAATTGATGAAGGATAAAGTATTATAAAAATGTAATATTTCTCAAGAATAAAATTTTTCAAATTGTTTTTGAGTTCTGCAGGTTTTTTTTTTAGATGGCAAACAAAGGATTACAACTATCTACATTTTATTCAGTTTTTTTTTATACAGGATGTTTCCGCATTGAGTTTACAACAGAAAAAAAAAATATCTTTGATTTTATGCCAAAACTGCAGAGGAAAAATATTTTTTGCTTTATGTGAAACGGCAAATCTCTAATTAAAATTTTATCATTCTGACTCAGTAGAAAGAAATATTAATTTTTCTTTTGATTTTGGACTTACATAATAATTTTTCTTCTGCTTATTAAGTCTCATCACATTGACGATTTTATTTTTTTGACAACGATGCTAGTTTGAGAATTATTTATTAAACTGTTTTTTTAAAGCCGTTTTTTGAGTTTTTTTTAAACATCAAACTCATTCGTTAAAGTGACATTGTTGTGAAAAAAATAAAACCGCCAACGTAATGGAATTTAAAACGCAGGAAAAAAGGCCAAAATTAAGAGAAAAATTAACTTTTCTTTCCAATGAGTGAGAATAATGAGGTTTTAATTCCAGATTTGGTGGTTTCAAGAGTTTCAGGTGAAGCAAAAAATATTTGTCTTTTGCAGTTTTGACGTAAAATCAAAGATAAATTGTTTTTAATCTTATTGTAAACCCAGTTCGGGAACATACTGTATATGTTACTATTTTGAAAAATAAATCGTAAAACTCAAAAACAATACAAAATTTCATTCAACACAATCGCGCTTATTATGTTCTCAACGGAAATGATGAATAAAATCCTTGGTTTCATAACACTAGAAAAGATCCAAAAACATATTTTTTTCCGTTTCAAACTTTTTGACGGTTTAGTTTATTTATTTTGAAACGTTTACTCACGTGATTATAGCGGTGTGAAATTTGACACAGTAGATAACATCCTTGGCAATTTTTTGGTCCGAACAATCAAAACGTTTGATAAAATTCCGTAAATGTTTCAACTGATTCGTAATATGCATTAAAAGACCACAAACCAACATTGTCAAATCCAAAATAATGACCGAAACCATTAAACAAGTGTAAAATTGATGAACGAAAACGATTTCAAAAACTGGACTATAGTCAAACTTGAATGGAAACCAACATCGAGTCACTAGACCACACGGAACATCAAAATTGCTTTTTTGGCGTTGTTGACATTTTTCAATATTAAGATACGGCATTATCATATACACAACGTTGCCAATCACGCCGTAAAAAATAAAGATTTTTGTATACAAATTGGCCCTCGTGTCTGTGTCGATAATATCCGACGCTTTGCTGTATTTGGTAAAAGCTTCAAGGTTTTTGACTAGAGATTTGACAAGTTTTCGGTTTTTGACAAAACATATTGTCATGTAAATCATGCCAATGATGCAAATCAGAGCGATCAAATTTTCAGTTATTGTAACCATGTTGTAAACATCACCTGTAATTTGCAAAACAAAGTCGGCCAAAATTGGTAAAGCACATGGCATGAGGGAAACAATCAAGGAACTGTTTTTGACAAGTGTCCATTGATCATTTGAAGGCCACAAAAATGATAGTTTTAGGATAGTTATAGTGAAACTTAGAAAAATATGCTTTCGGGTCATTGTCAAACTAAAGTTGGGAAATCAAATCTCCAATTTTATACCAGACGTTTGATGAAAGTTGCAACATCGCGTGTAAGACGTTCGACTTACTTTATAATCTTGATGTGATAGACTATAATACGTCGAAGTTTTTTCTTCAGAAATTCTCTTTCAGTTTCTTCATGTAAATTCTGAATCAGTCTGCGACAATTTTTTAATTGTGTCAAAATATGCATCATTATCCCGACCAGTGTCATTGTCAAGACAATAACATAGTAGCTGATGACAACACAAGTATACACTTGGATGAAATATGCCATTGGAAATAATTTTTTTGACACATCAAAAGGGTAAAAACAACGTGCCATCAACCCGCAAGGGTCTCTTTCGACAAACAATTGCGACTTCCGGAGCGATTCGCAATTGTTTCGTTCACGCAGGGGTGCCAAACAGTTCATTAAATTGCCAAAAAACCAGTAAACTGTGACAGCTAATAAAAAAATGACAATCTAGTGATTGGTATCAAAATAAAGTATACTCTTTTTCATATTAATGTGCATCAAGTAGGTTATACAGGATGTTCTGTCTAAACCCCACATTAAAAGTATTGGGAGTTCGAATAATCATATTTGTTTGAAAATTGGTACATAGCCATAATGCATTAGGTCCTCCTAAACAAAAATATTTTCAAGATGTCGGCGCTTCCGGTTATACCGGAACTTTCTTATTTTAAATGAAAAGGTATATTTTTTACTACGTCTTTGGATTAATCGGGTCACTTTAAGGGAGTTTTTATCAGCTTTTGAAATATTTGGAGTTTTTCAAAAATTTTTGCATTTGCACCTTCCACTTTAAAAATAGGTAACTCTGCTATTTTTTAAAATTTTGAATTCGTTTTTTTGGCGTTTGAAAGAGAAAGTTTCGATCTTTCTTTCGGTGCTTTCAAATTTTGAAAAAAAAAAATAACAAACCCTAAAATTTTAAGGTTACCTTTGTAATAATTCAAATACCCATAACTCAATTTTTTCGAATGAAATTCGGCAATTTTTATTTTACTAAATGGAACGGAATTTAATTCTACATCGATCTGTATTAACATTCCCTATACCTAAATTTAATAATTTTTAAGCTATGGTGACTTTTTGTTAAGACTGCCGAAAATTTATTACTTGTCACATTCGTTTTCGTATAGTTTGCTATGGAAATCAAAAATGTCAAAATTGTTTCTCAATAAACGTCGACAGTGAMTTATTATTTGACAAATAGTGCCAAAATATCGAGAGTCAAAGCTACTCAAACTTAGATTTAATTAATTTATTTTGTATTTATGGAGAGTGTAACAAAATTATGATGTCGTCCATTAAACAAAAATAAATTTTCACTTGTTAGCTTTAAATAATGATCGCATGGTAGAACCTATCAATAATAATTAAGTTTGCATAATTTTGATTCTTCATATTTTGGCACTATTTGTCAAATAGTAATTTACTGTTGACGTTTTTTAGAGAAAATTTTGACATTTTTGACTTCCATAGCAAACTATGTGAAAGCGGGCGTGGCTAGTAATAAATTTTCTGTAGTGCTAACAAAAAGTCCATAACTTGAAAATTATACCTAGGTATTAGGTATAGGGAATGTTAATACAGATCAATGCAGAATTAAATTCTCTTCCATTTAGTAAAATAAAAATTGGGGTATTTCATTTGAAAAAATTGAGTTATGAGTATTTGAATTATTACAAAAGTAACCTTAAAATTTTGGGATATATATTTTTTTTCAAAATTTGAAAACACCAGAAAAACGATCTGAGCTTTCTCTTTCAAACGTCAAAAACACGAATTCAAAATCTTAAAAAATGGCAGAGTTACCTATTTTTAAAGTGGAAGGTGCAGACCCAAAATTTTTTAAAAAACTACAAATACTTCAAAAACGGCTAAATTTAGGCATAGGGAAAGCTGTTAAAAACTCCCTTAAAATAACCCGATTAATCCAAAAACGCAGTAAAAAATATACCTTTCCATTTAAAATAAGAAAGTTGAGACCGACTTCCGGTATAAGCGGAAGTGCCGCCATCTTGCAAATATTTTCATTTAGGAGGACTTAATGGTTTATGGTTATGTACCAATTTTCAAATAAATACGATTATTCCAACTCCCAATACTTCTAATGTGGGGTTTACACGGAACAGCCTGTAGAAGTTAATTTAAAGACCGATTCACACAACAACTCATTAATGTCATTCAGAACAAATTAAAAATATCAATAATGACGTATTTATGTTTGCTACCCGTTGTTAATTTTAATTATTTTTATTTGAAAAAATAATTTTTAGGGAAGATTGGTTGAATTTTTGCATGGTTGTCATCTTAAAATGTCAACGACTACTTCGATGCACATTAATATGAAAACGAGTATAATAAACATTACCTTTACTGTACTTTTGGACTTTTTCTTCAGTCGCTTCAATTTCAAATTTTCCGCAGAACTTTTCAAACGTTGGTAACTCCTCAATAAGGCTTGTGACGTTTTGAATTTTATTTAGAAAACAATATCTCATGTAAATACTACCGATGAAATCAATCGTTGCGATTACTCTTTGGATGACGACATCGTAACCGTCAGATTCGGCGAAAAGTGGACGAAAAACACCATAAATGCAAGTCCATGCACTGAAATAGACGATGATAAGGAGTGATAAGCTTTTGAGGTGGTAATTGAGGGTCATGTGGCCGTTTGGAGGCCACAACATTATCAGTTTGAGGGAGAAAACGTTGAATTTTAAGTGTTGCACTTGCGACATTTTGGGAGGGAATGAGGATTGAGTTGTTTGAGGATGAAAGCTTGTCATTGGAGCTTTTGATGAAAAATTCATTTCCTGTCGATCAGTTTGAAGACTGTTTTATCCTTGATTTATGCGAAATACAGGGTGTTTTTGTTTTTTGGTTCACCATTTTGTAGCATGACGTAAAGCGTATGAGTGCGTTAATTTTTGAGTAAATTTTTTTTTTAATAAAATATTTTTATTTTTTAAACCGAGTACAGAGTTACTCTTTATTATTGTTATTATACAGTTTTCTTTCGGTGAATTTCACTTTGTACCCTTTCTTTGGTTTAGCTACAATATTGTAGAAACATTCGATTTCTTCAATGGAGTTGTATATAGCCGGTTCAAACGTGAAGTTTTTCAACAGTGTTGCCAACATAACTTTCATGGAAAGCATCGCAAATTTGAAACCTATACAATTTCTTGGACCGAAACCAAATGGCATATAAGCACAACGAGAGCGATTTATTTCCTCCTTATTTAAGAATCTTTCAGGATTAAATTTCTGAGGGTTTTCCCACAAATCGGGCGAATCGTGGATATTTTTTATACTAATAATTATGTTACTGCCAGTTGGGACAGTGCAATTTTCTGTAAAATTAGAATTTGGTGATTTTTTTAAATTTTTTTTGTATTAATACCTAAATGGAGGTCTTCGGTCATTATTCTGTTAATATAAGGAACAGTTGGTAATACTCTCATTACTTCTTTGATAACAGCTTCAAGATAAACCATTTTGTTGATATGTTCCAGAGTTATTTCATTGTCATTATTCCACAAAATTGAATCAAGTTCTTCGTAGATTTTTTCCTAAAACTGGTCTCAGATTTGTTCAAAATTTTTTATAAAACCAACCTGAACTTCTGGGAAAATTGCTAAAACGAGTAAAATCGAACTCATTGTCAAACCTGTTGTTTCACTAGCTGCTAGTAACATAGTTTGAGTTTCTTCTAAAATATCCTCATCGTCAAAATTTTCAGACATTTTAAGGAGATTATTCAAGAAATGTTTCTTTTTCAAATCAACTGAAAAGTCATCGTTACACTTTTCTGGTTGCTGTTTTTTTGTATTTATCATCTGAAAATGATTGATTAAAATTGTTTAACATTTTTACAAAAAAAAATACTTTTCGGACAAAAGCCAAAATGTTGTTGGAAGTGGCTTGGGTTAGTTTTCCAAGGGGGGAAAGATTCCAAAGAAATTCAGGATGGTACCACACCCCTATCATGCGAATTGATGAGAATTTTTCAGCCCTGAAAATTGATTTCAGTTGTTGTGAATTGACTTTCGTCGTTTTTTACTTGATACAATCATTGATGTATTCGTCTTGCCCGGTGATTAAATCAGCGTCAACATCCATCAAAGTTTCTGAAAAGTAATCATGACTTTTGTCAAAAAACCTGAAACTTACCACATGATATATCAACGGTGCTTCGGAAAAGCCAATAGGAAATATCAACTGATTTATTGCTAGAATGATTTCGCATTCGTTCGACTAATTTTTGCGCATGTTTATTAAAAACGTCGATAAATGAGTTCAAAATTTGTATATTGAATGACGGGTTTATGATTTTTCGGTGCCCTTTCCACTTAATTGCTGAAAGAATTATTAATTTTGGGTTAAATTTAGAATGTTTTATACTTACCAGGAGAGGTTAGTAACCCATCCCAGAACACTGGAGCCATAAATCTGGCAAATGTCCCTTTCGTGAAACATTTATTCAAAATAATTTCACAATCTTCGGGTCGCGAAGTCACAAAAATTAAATCTTGCCCCAACCAGACTTTGAAACGTGGTGGCTGCGATTTGGTCATCCGCAACATTGCTTGATACATATCTAAAAAAAATAGTTATGTCTATAAATAAATGTTAAAAAAATAATAAATACACTATATTTAAATTTGTAGAAAAAATCAAGAAATAATACTGCTCCATTTTTGAAAAAAAAATATTTTTTTTAAATTTGTAAAAAAATTCAAGAAATAATACTGATTCATAAAAAAATCAAAAATACTTTCTTGAAATTGTTTCATTTTCAAGTTTAACTAACACATAATTGTAAAAAAAGTTGAAAAATAGTATATTAAAGTATAAGTTGCATCACAAATTGGAGTTGAGGAACAAATGAGTGCTTGAAGAACCTTCTGCAACAAGTGCTTTATACTATTTTTTTTATTTTGCCACTTCATGACATTTTATAAGTTAAAAGACGAAATTTTCTTTTTTCTACGGAATTTTGCGACGATTGACGACATTTATATGGAATAATTTTAGGCGGCTGTGAAAAATAAAAGTAATTTTTATTTTTACATTTGAAAATGTAAAAGTGAAGAAAGTCCGTCACTAAAATTAAATTAACGCCAACGATTTATTAAAGAACTCAAATGACGTGATTTGGGTGCTGGAATATACTTATTCTAAACGCAAAATAGAAAAAAATTGTTTTTTTGATCTTGATGAAGATTAGGCAATGCTCAGAAACAATACTGCTTAATTTTTGAAAAAAAATCAAAAAAATGTTTTTAATTTTTTGTTTAATTTGTAAAAAAAATTAAGGAACAACACTGTTTTATTAAAAAAGAATCTGAAACATTTTCTTGAAATTTTTTCGATTTTTTTTAAATTTAACTAATAACAATTGTAAAAAAAAAGTTGAAAAAAAATTATTTTCTTTTTTGATGAAGATAAGACAATGCTCAGAAACAATATGTACAATTTTTTGTTTAATTTTTTTATCAAGAAACAATTTTTGAAAAAAAAATTTAAAAAATGTTTCTATTTTTTTAAGTAAAAAAATTCAAGAAACAACACTGAATCATAAAAAAAATCAAAAATATTTTCTTGAACTGTATTTTTTTTTTAATTTTAACTAATAACTTACACAATTGTAAAAAAAGTTGAAAAAAAAATGATTTTTTCATTTTGATAAAGATAGATAATGCTCAGAAACGATGTATATTTATGTACAATTTTTTCTTTAATTTTTTTGTATAACTTTGATTAATTGGTCGGAAAAAAAGGTTTGATGGATCGATTTAAAAATTTTCAGTGCTATGGGGCTATGTTAAGCTGTAAAAAAACTGAGAACAGTTTCAGCAAAAAAGTTATTTTTTTTTTCATTTTTAAGTTTGAGTTGAGGGTAAAAATTTTTGTCTCAAAAAATCGTAAAACGATTTTGTATTAAATAAGACATTTATTCCAATTTTTGACACTATCCTTACTTTCTCTGTGTGGTTATTGGTTGCTGAAATATCAATAATCAATTGAACAAAGACAAAATGATCCTTTTTCATTTAAAGTCACATATCTTAGCGACAAATTGATGTTAAAAGAGAATATAAAAAAGCTGAATAAACAAGCTTTCCAGCCCAAGCATTGATTTAGCTAAAAATTTCCCAAGTCCGTGCCAAAAACAAAAAAAAAACAATTTTTTTCTTACGTTATTTCTTAGGATTGCGTGATAACCGTAGCACCGAAAAAATTTTGCCAAAAGATTTCAAAACTAGAAACTTAAAGCTTCAAAATGTTTTTTTTTTCTAGATATGACCATTTTTGAATTAAATACAGCCTTCCAAAAATCACTATAAAATTTAATTTAGTTTCTCCAATGTTTTGGAGTAGCGTGTTATAATATAATAAAAATATTAATAAATAATGTCACTAACCGTCGTATCCTCCCAGAAAATAATGGGCACTTCCGATTAGAGGCCATGATGATGGTCCTGGTAGTTTGGACGAATGGTAGTAGAGCCATCTTCGGTTCCAGTGATATTTAATGAAGAAAACCAGTACCAACACTGAAATCACTAATGAAAGGATTGTTGTGACAGTAAACTCGGTTCTCTCCATTTTAGTTTTGTTGTTACTGTACGTTTAGAATTATTTAACAACATTTATATCAGCGATTTAAAAACGGGGGAAAATTATTATAAAAACCAAAACGTAGAGCTGTTTGACCTAAATAGTCTTCTGATCAAGTTTATGGTCGCTGTTTTGTAAGCGAGATGACATTGGCTTGATCACTTTTACACACTTAAACAAATTACTATTAATTTCATAATTGCATTTTGTAATAAATAGATTTTGTACTAAATTGTTTCTCTTTTTTTGTATTAAAATAAATAGTCAAGAAATTGAGTTTGTTAAAGATTTTTGTAATGGAAAATTGTCAGTAAACCAGTTATAATTGGCCTTCGTGATTTACTCATTGCTCAAGTAAAATTATTGAATTTTATGCTCAATTTCGTTTTAAAAACCTACTTTCGGTTTTTTAATTACTTGAACATATTTGTTTCAGTTTTAAGATTGTAAAATAAATACGTTAGAGTGTACCAAAAGTCATTTCGATTGTATGTCAAAAGGTTACAGTTGTTTACACTCCCTGGCTTTCACTTACTTAAAATTTTTCACAATGGCACTTGGCAATTCCCAATTATGTTGAAATAATTTTTTTTTCAAGTGGGAAGTGGAATTTCGGTGTAATACGGAACTTAATATTGCGGAAACTATTATTTTTTTTGCATAAACTTTATTTCAGCCTTGATGTCACTTAGATTCTTCCTCAGTTGAAATAGAAAAAGCTGAACTATAAGGATAAGGTAATCAGGAAGTGATGTTACCTTCGATTGTAGTATTTATTTTTTATATAACAAAATAAAAACATTTATTTCAGACTGTCTAGTAGATTTATTTAACTTCCCTTTTTTATTTATTGTTGCACTTTGTGTAAATTTCTTTACAAGTTCTGAATTTAGTAAAATTTCTGATTCAGTATTATTGTTGGTAAATTTAAAAAAAAGTATCAAAACACTCAAAAAAAAATTATTTCCACTTCTTTTAAAATTTTACAAGGAAGAAAATCATGCTTAAAAATATACGAAATGTGAATTATAAAATGTGCAATTTGAAACCGAAATTTTATTGAAATATTAAATTTAAATTCATGTAGGTACAATTGAATATGGCATTATAAAAAAATAATTCAAAATATAATGGCAATAAGTTGATAAGTCGATCAAATTAGTTCATTGTGATTCCAATTAAATATTCTTTAAACAGTATAAAAGCGACCAAAGCTAATACCACTTTTAGTAGAAATAACCCCAAAATGGTGCTCAAAAATTTCGACATCACGTCTATTTTGTGTATTTGCTTGACTTTGATTATTGCTTTTATTATAAAGTACAACTGGGATAGACGATGGTTGTATTATTATGGGTCTAAGATAGCCGGACCCTTTGGTTGGCCCATCATCGGAAGCGCCCATTATTTCTTCGGAGGTCAAAAAGGTACAAAAATTTAAAATGAACTAAATCACAACTTGTTTTTCAGTTTTCTTTAAAACTATGACGCAACTCTTGGAATCATATCCTGAAGTTGCAAAAATTTGGTTTGGTAACAATTTGATAGTGTCAGTTTCACGACCTGAAGATGTTGAAATTATTTTGAATAATTGTCTCGAGAAACCGAAAATTTATAACTTTGCATTCAGTTTAGTCGGAAATGGGCTTCTAACAGCACCAGGTTAGTGTGAAAAAGTATTAAAACATAATGATTTTTGTGTTAAAGTTGATATTTGGAAGATCAGAAGGAAAATGATTAATCCGACTTTTAACACAAAAAATTTAAATTCATTTGTGGAAATTTTTGGAAAACATGCAACTTACTTGGCAAATGTTTTTGAAGAAAACTGTGGAAACGAATCGTTTGATATCTTATCAAAATTGTTTAGTTGCACGTTTGATATTGCTTGTGGTAAGTATTTTGATAACTTAGGCTCTGATTATATGGAAAATGCATATTTGTTATTAAGAGGTACATCAACAAATTTGTAAGTTTTTTATGCATATTTAATGTTTTTTGATTAAAATAAGGGAATTAAAAAATGCATATTTTGGCAACTTCGTGCATATTTTAGGAAATTACAAAATTGCAATATACAATTAATATTGTAAGTTCTTTTGGGTTCTGCCTGTTAAAGGGTTAAAGAAAATCAGAAAGTTTTAGATTATTTTACACATGCAGGGTGAATATAAAGTATGGAACCAAGCGGTTTTTTTTTAATTATTTGCCTCTGGAAAATAATAATTAATATAAAATAAAATAATATAAAAAATCTGATCGTATTTTTAAAACGAAATTTTGTTTTGCTTTGAGTTATGCGATTTTTTGTCAAAATTGTAATTTATGTAATTTTTTTTAAATTAATAAAAAGTAGATAGTCTCTAACACAGTTGTTTTTGTAAGAGTATACAAAACATTTTCTTTTAGTGGGTTTCCATTAAAAAAAAATAAAATTTTTGTAGAACTGAAAAAGAAAAACAAAAAATTTGAAAAATTTTATTCTTTATAAAACAATTAGTTAAAAAAAAATAAATAGTTTAAGCAAAAAATGTTTGGGTCCATACCATTCACTTGGTATAGTATATAAAACGAATAAATCCTTCTATGTGGATAAGTAGTTGCCTGCAAATGAATTTTAGCAAAATTATTTAAAGTGATGTAATAGTAACTTTATTTTGACGTTAACATGTGATCTGAAAAGTACAGATTTCTTAGAAAGGCTTAATTAGTAGGTTATTGAAATGGTTTTCAAACCAATTTATTTATTCTCTTTTTTTCATCGTGTGCGGTTTAAGATGATGAAAATACAAACTTTAGTGTACTCGAGGATACAAATTTATTCTAACTTTTTTATTGTTAAAAGTTTTGCATATTGATGCATATTTGGCATATATTTTGTGCATATTTTTGTGAAAATACGTGCATATATATGCGCATATTTTACGGATTTCTCGTGCATATAATCCGAGCCTTATTGATAACTATTTTTATGTTAAAACTATTTATTGATTCAGAAACGCTTGCTGACGTTGATAACACTACGTTTCATGGCCAAGAAACGTTTTTTCGAAATTTATTAAGGTAATCTTTGTTAATTTTGTCTAAAAGAATTAAAGGAAAAGGAAAAATTACTGTTTGCTTTTTTAGAATAGAAGATCTTCTAACAATTCGTGCATGTTCTATTTGGTTTTATGTAGATTTTTTCTGGAATAGGTCTTTGCTTGGTAGAGAAACGGACAAAACGTGTAAAGAAGTGTATTCTTTTGCAAAACACGTAATTTTAACTCTCAAAAAATTAAACTAATTTGAGCAATTTTAGGTGGTTTCTGAAAAATCAACTTTAAACCAAAATTCAAATGAAGGTATGAAAAATTTTTACGATGTGGTGTTTTTATTTTGGTTTTAGATAACAATCATAACGAAAAACGATTCATAAACCATTTGTTAACATTGAGTGAAACAAATTCTGAAATCAACAAAACAGCTTTAGAAGATGAAACTCAAACTCTTCTGCTCACTGCCAGCGAAACTACAGCTCTTACAGTTGGAATTACTTTAATAATTTTAGGGATATATCCAGAAATACAAGTAAAAAATAAACTCAACATAGCTATTTACATAATAGTAAAAATTTAAGGAAAAAATTAGTAAAGAACTCGAATCGATTTTTGGTAACGATGATAGAAAGCCAACTTTAGAAGACATTCACAAAATGGAATATTTAGAACGTGTGATTAAAGAGACTTTAAGATTATTTTCGCCTGTACCATTTGTTTTAAGAGCAGTTGACCAGGATGTAAAACTTGGTATGAAAAACACACAACAAAAATAGGTTTCAAACATTACTTGTAGATTCTTGCACAATCCCCACTGGAAGTATTGTCTTGATTCCGATATATCACATTAGCAGAAAACCTGAATTTTGGAAGGAACCAAATAAATTCGATCCTGATCGATTTTTACCAGAAAATAGTTTGAATCGCCATCGTTGCACTTTTATTCCCTTTAGTTTCGGACACAGAAATTGCATTGGTTTGTGTTAAATTGAAAATGTTTTGTTTTTAAATTTTGCACTTACAGGCTTTAAATTCGGCATGATGTCAGTAAAAGTTTTGTTGTCGACAATTTTAAGAAAGTACACTATTAAACCATCTGTGTATAAAAAATTGGAAGATGTCGAAATGATATTTGGTGTGGTGGCCAAACCAGCATCAGGTTACAAGGTAAAATTAGAGGAAAAAAAAATTGAAAAGTGATAATTTCCCAAGCATAAATAAAAGTACTAGAGTAAAAATTTTCGTTTTATTTAGAAAAATCAAATAGGAATTAAGCACCTTATTCCCAATTAAAAATATGCAAATTAATTAAACTTTTTTATATTATAATTTTTCACTTCAAAATAAATAAACTATAGGTTTTGTGTTTTCAACAATTATTTATAGGACTTCTTTTACTTTCACCCTTTACATTTTTCTTCTCCAGTTTGATTTTGCATCCCAATGTTGGTTTTGTTACCATACTGTAAATCAGTTCAACATCTTCTAATTTTTGATATTCCGATGCCTTAATCGTATATTTTCTCAAAATGGTCAATAATACAACTTTCATTGACATCATACCGTATTTGAGGCCTAGAAATAATATAATTCATTTAAAAATCAGAGGAATTTCATGTTTGTACCAACCTAGACAATTTCTATGTCCATAACTAAAAGGAATAAAAGAGCAACGATGGCGTTTGGAATTATTTTCAGGTAAAAAGCGATCGGGATCAAATTTATTTGGATCGTTCCAAAATTCAGCTTTTTTGTGAATGTGACAAATCGGAATCACTACAATACTTCCAGCAGGGATTGTGTGCGAGTCTAAGGGATTTTTCATTACTTTAATTTACAAAATTTTTGTCTTACTCAGTTTTATTTCTTTGTCAACTAATCTCGCAATAAGTGGTTTGGTTGGAAATAGTCTTAAAGTTTCTTTTATGACGCGTTCTAAGTACTCCAAGTTGTTTATGTCTTCTAAAGTTGGTTTCCTGTCATCGGTGCCAAAAACTGATTCCAGTTCGTCCATTATTTTACTCTTTAATATTCATTTTTTGCATTTTTAAATACACATTTTGATTTTTACCTGTATTTCTGGAAGTATTCCTAAAACTATTAAGACTATTCCAGTTGTGATAGCAGTAGTTTCGCTGCCAGTAATCATTATGTTTTGGAGTTCTTCCAAAATGGCTGAATCGTCAATTTTATTACAGTTTAATAAATGATTCAAAAATTGTTTTTCTTTGCAAGAATTTTCTGAAAATGAATACCACCATTATGTGATTGTTTTTAATTTCGAAATAAGTTGTCAAACCTGTTGTGACTACCTCGTTTATTTTTTTAAATTGTATTATCTGAAATTAGTAAAATCATTATTGGTTTTTTTATTTACACGTTTGATTACTTGTTGTATAAATGAAAACATTTCTGTACAAGCTTTATCCATTTGTCGACTTAAAGAAGAGGTTTCCCAAATGAAATCAATGTGAAACCAAGTAGAACATGTACGAATTGCTATCAGATTTTCAACTCTAAAAATATCACTATAGTACCTTTTTTTAATCAATTATATTACCTCATTATGTTTCGTATATAATTGTCTTGCCCTTGCAATAAAGTACTATCAACATCTGCAAATGTTTCTAAAAGAAATTATTTAAATTTGGAAAAAAACATAAATAGTTGATACCACAAGCCATATCTAATGTACATCTGAACAATGTATAAAACGCATCAAACGATTCTTTTCCGCAATTTTCTTCAAAACCATCCACCAAATTATTTGCATGTCGTGCAAAAATCTCCATAAACGAATTTAAAACTTTTGGATTAAAAGTCGGATTAATAATTTTTCTCCTGTTTCTCCAAATGTTTTCTTTAACGCAAAATTTATATCAAAATTTGTCAACCACATATTTTACCAACCTGGAGCTGTTAAAAGACCATTTCTTATCATTTTGTACGAATATTTTTGGTAAAATTTCGGTTTCTCAAAACAGGTATTTAAGACAAATTCAACATCTTTCGGATTTGAAGTCACAACCAACAAATCGTTGCCCAACCAAAATTTAAAGAATGATGGTTGCAACTCTAACGTTTTAGTGATTTTTTTATGAAATACTAAAAAACGACCAAGTTTTGAATTTTTCAAATTTATGTGTTACCTTTTTGGCCTCCCATGAGATAATGGGCGCTTCCAATAATGGGCCAACCGAATGGTCCGTTTATTTTTGACCCATAATAATACAACCATCGTCTACTCCAATTGTATTGTATAATGAAACATAAGACAAAAACCGAAAAAATCCATGTCAAAGCAGACAAGATGTTGACAATTTCGGACATCGTGTTGGAGTTTTACTGAATTTGTGCAAATTTATTGCGAAATTAAATAATAGTCATCATAATCGCAGTCTTCATTTAGTAATAAACTTTTAAATAATAATTTTCAAAAACTCAAAATATTTTAAGTAAGTCTTTTCTATAAAACTGGTTCGAAAATTTTTATTTGTTTCAAAAAATTTTGTCACTAACAGTTTGTACTTTGTTTGTACTACTTTGATTCTTTTGTGGTCAAAGCATTGTGTGGCGAGCTTTAAATAGTTTGGTCCTTGACACAACAGTAATAAATTTTTGTTGTTAATTTTATCAAAAACAACAGTTGTTTCTTTGTTATTTACTTCAATAGCTTTGAACAGATTAATCAAAAGTCTAATGATTTATTTACTATTGGCAAAACAAATTTTCCCTCTTTTGTTAAAAAATAACAATAATTATCTACACACTTATTCATTAATCACGTCGTATAAGTACTATAAGATGTATTGTATTTACAATCTAATGACAGCAGTAGAAAAAACAACAATAAAAAACTCCAGAGTAGGAGGTGTTACATGTTTTAAGTGGGGTTTAAATTGTTCTCGCCGTTCATGTTCATGAATCACCCTGTATACAAAATTTTCAAAAATGAAATACGTTTTATTTTCTTCTATTTATTACTCAAAGTTGAATATTTTTTCTCTAATTTTATTTTATAACCATGTTTCGGTTTTGCAAGCATTCCGAATATTAGTTCAATATCTTCTAAACTTTTATACTGTGACGGTTTGATTGTATATTTCCTTAAAATTGCTGCTAAGAGTACTTTCATTGACATCATACCGTACTTCATGCCTAAAAATGACCCAAAATTAATTAAAAATGAAACGAATTTTGTGTCAATACAAACCTACACAGTTCCTAGGACCGTAACTAAAAGGAATAAAAGTACAACGATGTTGATTGGTGTTATTTTCAGGTAAAAATCGATCAGGATCGAATTTGTTTGGGTCTTTCCAAAATTCAGGCTTTTTTCCAATGTGGTGAATTGGAATAAAGGCCATACTACCGGCGGGGAATGTGCACTGTTCTATAAAATTAAGAAAATTTAAAATGTTGAAGATGTTGTTTTCGTACCTAATTTTATGTCTTGATCAATTGATCTCATAATAATCGGTGCGATTGGAAAAATTCTCAAGGTCTCTTTAATCACACATTCTAAATACTGCATTTTATTTATGTCTTCAAATGTCGGATCTCTTTCGTCATGATCAAAAATTAAATCGAGCTCATCCGAAATTTTTCTCTACAATGGATTATTCTAATTTTTATTTTTTGTTATTTTTTCTTACCTGAACTTCGGGATGTATTCCCAATACGATCAAAGTCATGCCAACTGTGAGAGCAGTACTTTCGCTACCAGTAATTAGAATATTTTGAAGCTCGTCCTCAATTTCTGCATTAATTTTACTCAAGTTTAGTAAAAAATTTGTAAAAGGGTGATTTTTGTCCTCTTGTTTTAATTTTTTCAAATTTATTATTTGTTTTATGAAAGAAAATGTTTCTGCACATGCTTTGTCCATTTCTCTACACAGCGATGACATTTTCCAAAATATATCAACTTGAAGCCAAACACTGATTGAACGGATTGCAATAATATCTTCTATTCTAAAAGCAAAAAGGCTTTTTTTTTCTAAAATATTTTTTTTTACTTTTTACCTTATTACTTTTCGTATATAATCTTCTTGCCCATAAAGTAAGGAACAATCAACATCAAAAAGTGCTTCTAAAGAATTAAAAATTTTAGTGAATTGTTATTTAATTCCATTTGAAACTTGCTTACCACAAACAGTATCCAAAGTACATTTAAATATTTTTAAAAGAACATCCGACGTTTCTTTTCCACATTCTTCTTCAAAAACGCTTACTAAACGGTTTGCATGTTTCCCAAAAGTTTCAGTAAAAGTACTTAAAATTTTCGAGTTAAAAGTAGGATTTACCATTTTTCTTTTTCCCTTCCAATTATTAACTTTAAATTGGAAACGTTAATATTTGCTACAAAGCCTTCTAAATACCAACCTGGCGCTATGAAGAGACAGTTTCTGAGCAATTTCTTTCCATAGGCGTAAAATTTCGGTTTTTCTAAACAACAATTTAGGATTATTTCAACGTCTTCAGGTCTCGATGTCACCACTATTAAATCTTTACCCAACCAGAATTTAAAAATTGACGGGTATTTCTCTAAATGATCCGTCACTTTTTTATAAAAAACTGGAAATAAATGTTTAGTTTAGTTAAATTTTCCTTGTACAAAGGTACAAAACCTTCTTGTCCTCCGATGAATTTATGGGCACTTCCAATGATGGGCCAAGCGAAAGGGCCGTCCATTTTAGACCCATAGTAGTAGAGCCATCGTCTACTCCAGTTGTATTTTATAATAAAATACAGAATTACAATCAATAAAACCCATAACAAGACTGACGCGATGTTAATGTTTTTGTTCATGTCTTGGATTTACTAGAAGAGTGGTACTTTTGTTGGGTGTATTTATATACCTATTATTGTAACAAAAGAGGTAGTAAACATTTAGAAAAACCAGATTGTGTGCTTAATTTATGTTAATGTAATCAATTTTTTGGTTTACGATGTTTAGTGAATTTTACAAACAGGTTCGTCTTTGGTAACAAGTTTTTAGTGATCTTTTTTAACAATTTTTTTGAAACCAAGTAATGGTCTTGCAAATATTTGAAACAATTTTAAATTGTGGGCTTTTGAATGTATACTTTCGGAAACTTGTCGTTATTAATAAATTGACAAATTGACAAGTATAAAATCGATCAAGTTATTCAGAATTAGATGAACCGATAAAAATACTAATACATTAGAAATTAATAAAAAACAAAAAACTTTTTTTAGAACTCTTTATCTAACAAAGTAAACAAGCTCAAAAATAAATACATTAAAATCATGTTCCTTAAATTTTTTATTTCTCATTTACAAATATTTTGAATACATAAT
This sequence comes from Tribolium madens, assembly GCF_015345945.1. Classification (NCBI taxonomy): domain Eukaryota; kingdom Metazoa; phylum Arthropoda; class Insecta; order Coleoptera; family Tenebrionidae; genus Tribolium; species Tribolium madens. Next base: position 4,135,263 of record NW_025401041.1, read on the forward strand.
TTTAACAAAAACTGGATTTACAAGATCTAATGTGTTACCAGAGATTTTCTGTTACTGTGATCTGGACTTTCCTTTTTAGTTGATGTTAGACTTGTACAGGAGTATATTGTTGGTAGCATAATTTATTAGAAGTTAAAAATTGTAACTATTATTATCATTAATTTCTGCTACTGTGATCTGTTATTAGAAAACTATTGTCTTTTTCAATTGAAATTTGAAACAATTTGAAACAATTTTAAATTGTGGACTTTTGAAAAATTGTTGCTATTAATATTTTGACAAATATGTTGCTCTAATGGAAGTCTAAAATCGATAAAATCAATTCATATCCATTATTGAAAATGGCGTAAGTGGGCAACTACATTATTATTTTTTGTTATTATTATTAAATACAAATCGATACAATTTAAAACTGCTAATAAATTACAAAAATTACAAAAACCAAAAACCTTAAAAAAATCAATCAAATAAAAAAAATCGGTTAAAAATCCAAACAAAACTTTGGAAACAAAACAATTTCATTAAGAATAACCACACGACGATGTGGAAAGCCAGTAGAAAAACTTATACATTTGGATTGTATCAATGACAACGAGACAATTTTCTGGATTTTTTTCCAGGTTGTTTCAGATAACAGAAAACTGGAAAAAATGTCTAAAAAAATCTGTTTTTCAAACATATTTAACATTTGACCTTTTTTAAAGTCACCCATGATCTTGTATATATTTTTTTATAATTATAAATATTCCGTAAATTTACAAAAACTTTATAAAATAATAAAAGCCACAAATAACGTTAAAAACAAAGTTACAATTCAGAATATAACTTTTTTGTTTCCACTAGTAATAGCCTTCAGCAAAAAAACTTGTACAATTAGAAATAATTAGGATCAAAGTGCAAAATTTACAACTCCGTATAATTTCGAAATTTTACAAAAATAGGGTGTTCCATTTAATTTTTTAAGTTATTTAACTTCATTGTACAAATGCAACAAACAAAAAAAATATTGTTATAATCTTAAAATTTGTACTTTTTTCTTTGCGGTTGTAAAAAAAATTCTAACTGTCTTAGTCTTTGTGTAATATTTTTTTTAATAGTTCGTTTTTATCAAAAAACCCAACTTATTGCAAAAATTTAGCAAAATCGACCACTAGACGTTTAGTCTAGTTTAGTTTTAATAAAAAGCTATATCCAAAAATGCCAAGAATCACATGATGCTTTATTTAAAAAAAACACAAATTTGTATTGTAAGTTATTTTTGGGACACGCTGTATAGTTGAAAATAATATCGGGCTATGCATTATTTAAAGGTAAATAATGGAGTTTACCAACTCGCTGGGACAGCGATAAAAAAAAAGAAGGTTTAATTTAGTTAATTTGGTTTGATACTGCATATTTTTAAAAGTTTGCTAAAAGTCGCATAAGAAGTCCTACCTACTTTTATATGTAAATAGGGACTAAGGTTCTCAATCCATATTAGATTTTTCTAAATAAAACGAAAATTTTTAATTTACTATTTTTATTTATTAGGTGCTTGAGAAATCATCACTTTTCAATTATTTTTTTTTCTAGATTGATCTTGTAACCTGGTACTGGTTTGGCCACCACACCAAATATCATTTCGACATCTTCCAATTTTTTATACACAGATGGTTTAATAGTGTACTTTCTTAAAATTGTCGACAACAAAACTTTTACTGACATCATTTGCAGTTGTAAAAAATTTTTTTAGCTATCTTTGTTTTTGTGTAATAATTTATTTAAAAGAGTTTATTTTTGTCCAACCCAACTTATTTCAAAAACTCAGCAAAGTCGACCAATCGAAGTTAAAACACTGTAACGAAAAACTACTTCTAAAAATGCCAAGAAGCACATGATGCCCTATTTAAAAAAACACAAGTTTGTATTGGAACTTATTTTTGGGACACGTTGTATAGTTAAACATAATGTCGGGCTATGCATTATTTAAAGGTAAATAATGGACTTTACCAACTCGCTGGGACTCATTTGATTTTTCCTAATAAAACAAAAATTTTTTCTCCACTACTTTTATTTATTAGGTGCTTGAGAAATTATCAGTTTTCAATTATTTTTTTTTCTAATTTTATCTTGTAACCTGATACTGGTTTGGCCACCACACCAAATATCATTTCAACATCTTCTAATTTTTTATATTCAGATGGTTTAATGGTATATCTTCTTAAAATTGTCGACAACAGAATTTTCACTGACATCATGCCGTATTTGAATCCTGTAAGTAGAAAATTTATTTAGAATTTTAACAACGAAACATTTTCATTTTAACACAAACCAATGCAATTTCTAGACCCGAAACTAAAAGGAATAAAAGTGCACCGATGGCGATTCAAACTATTTTCTGGTAAAAATCGATCAGGATCAAATTTATTTGGTTCCTTCCAAAATTCAGGTTTTCTGCTGATGTGATATATCGGAATCAAGACAAAACTTCCAGTGGGGATTGTGCAAGAATCTACGAGTAATGTTTCAAACCTGTTTTTTTTGTTGTTTGTTTTTCATACCAAGTTTTATGTCTCGGTCAGCTACTCTTAAAATAAATGGTACAGGAGGAAATAATCTCAAAGTCTCTTTAATCACACGTTCTTAATACTCCATTTTGTTGATGTCTTCTAAAGTTGGCTCTCTATCATCGTTGCCAAAAATCAATTCAAGTTCTTTGTTGATTTTTTCCTTAAAATTTGTACTGTTACTGTTACTCGTAGCTATGTTAATTTTAATTTTTACTTGTATTTCTGGATATATCCCTAAAGTTATTAAAATGAATCCAACTGTTAGAGCTGTAGTTTCGCTGGAAGCAATCAGAATAGTTTGAAGTTCATCTTCTAAAGCTGTTTCATCAATTTTGCCCAATTTTAACAAATGGTTTATAAATCGTTTTTCTCTGTGAATGTTATCTAAAACCAAAAAGAATAAAAATACCACTCTGTAAAAATTTTCCGTACCTTGATCTAGATTGTGGTTTAAACTTGATTTTTTAAATTCTATTTCCTGAAAATAATTGACAAAATAATGTTTGATTTTTGATAGTTAAAGATTACTTGTTTTGCAAAAGAAGACATTTCTTTACACGTTTTGCTCATTTCTCTACCAAGTGAAGATCTATTCCACAGAAAATCTACATGAAACCAAATAGAACAGGCACGAATTACTGTGAGATCTTCTATTCTAAAAAAAAAAAACAGGAATTTTTCTTCTTTCTTTACTTATACGTCTAGACAGTATATTTATTAATACCTTGATAAATTTCGAAAAAACCTTTCTTGATCAGTAATCATATTGTTGTTAACGTCAGCAAGCGTTTCTAAATCAATAAATAATTTTTGCTTAAAAATAGTTATCAAAATACTTACCACAAGCAATATCAAACGTGCAACTAAACAATTTTGATAAGATATCAAACGATTCTTTTCCACAGTTTTTTTCAAGAGCATTTGCCAAGTGATTTGCATGTCTTCCAAAAATTTCAATAAACGAATTTAAATTTTTTGGATTAAAAGTCGGATTAATCATTTTTCTTCTACTCTTCCAAATACCAACTTTAACAAAAAAATCATTATGTTTTAATAGTTCTCTCATACTGACCTGGTGCTGTTATAAGCCCATTTCCGAGTATGCCCATCATAAAATCATAAAGCTTCGGTTTCTCGAGACAATTATTCAAAATAATTTCAACATCTTCAGATTGTGAAACTGACACTACTAAATCGTTACCGAACCAAAATTTTACAATTGAAGGATATGATTCTAACAATTTCATCATAGCTTTTGATAAAACTGAAAAACAAGTTGTGATTTAGTTCATTTTAAATTTTCTGTACCTTTTTGACCTCCGATGAAATAATGGGCACTGCCAATTATGGGCCATCCAAAGGGTCCATCAATCTTAGACCCATAATAGTACAACCATCGTCTACTCCAGTGGTATTTAACAATGAAAGCGATGATCAAAGTCAAGAAAATGCTTGACAAAACAGACGTGATGTCGAAATTTTTCAGCACCATTTTCGGCTTATTTCTACTAAACTGATATTAGCTTTGGTTGCTTTTATACAGCTTAAAGAATATTTAATTGTAACTATTTACGTCAGTAACGCAATTTCACATTTTCTAATCCACTTTTTATGTTTTTTTAATATAATTTTTTTGTTTAAAGAATTAAAGGAGATAATAATTAATGGATTAGTTATTCGTATCATTATTGAATTTTTATTGTACAATTATATTACATTTGCATTTTAAATTTTCCTTTCCAGTTTTATTTTGAAACCGTGTTTCGGTTTTGTTACCATGCCAAAAATCAGCTCAATTTCCTCCAAACTTTTATACTGTGCAGGTTTGATGATGTATTTGTTTAAAATCGCTGCTAAAAGTACCTTCATTGACATCATACCGTACTTAAAGCCTGAAAAAAAAACAGTTTTACTGAAAAAAATAACAATTTTGATTTAAACACGAACCCACACAATTTCTAGCACCGTAACTAAAAGGGATGAATGTACAACGATGTCGATTAGTATTATTTTCGGGTAAAAATCGATCAGGATCAAATTTATTTGGTTCTTTCCAAAATTCTGGCTTTTTTCCAATGTGACCAATTGGTACCAATACAAAACTACCAGTTGGGATTATGTAAGGATCTGTAATTGGTTTAAAATTTTTTGAATTGTTTGAATTTTTTGATTTGATACCTAGTTTTATATCTTCATCCATCGATCTCAAAATTATTGGTACGATTGGAAGTACTCTTAGTGTTTCCTTAATCACACGTTCCATATACTCCATTTTGTTTATATCGTCCAAAGTTATTTCTCTGTTATCAGGCCCCAAAACTAATTCAAGTTCGTCCATGATTTTTTCCTACAATTTTTATTTTATTTCAATTAAAAAAATATTTTTATCACCTGAACTTCAGGATATATTCCCAAAATTATTAAAACCATTCCAATTGTAATCGCTGTTGTTTCACTACCAGTTATAAGAATAGTTTGAGTTTCCTCCTCAACAGCTAATTCATTAAATTGTGGATTTGTTTCACTTGCAGTTAACAAGTGGTTAAGGAAACGTTTTTTCTTACAAAATTCGTCGTCTAAAATGATAAATAAATAAAAAGTTACAATTACATTTTATTGAACCTAGCGTAAATTCTTCACTAACTGTTGGAACTGGATATAGTTTCTTTAAACCTAAAATCTAAAATTGATATTAATAATTTAATCCATTTTAATTGAATTACTTGTTTTATGAAACCGAATACTTCAGGAGATGCTTTTTCTACTTCTTTCCCAAATGACGAATTGTTCCAAACAATGTCGGGGTGAAGCCAAACACTGAACGAACGAATTGCTAAAACATCCTCCATCCTGAAAAAATGACATTTTTTTCAAATAATCAAAGATTTTTTATACCTTATTGCTTTTTGTAGATAAGCATCCTGGCCTTTAATTAAATCACTGTCAACATCAGCTAGAGTTTCTAAATTATAAATTTTTGTATTATTGTAGGGAAAAAAATTGGGATTTTTTCATTACCACAAGCAATATCTAAAGTGCTCCGAAATAGTTTCAAAAAAACGTCAAATGATTCTTTCCCGCAACCTTCTTCAAAAACATCCACTAACCGATTTGCATGTTTCCCAAAAATGTCAATAAACGAGTTTAAAATTTTCGGATTAAAAGTCGGATTGATGGTTTTCCTCCGGTCTTTCCAAATTTTTGCTAAAAACAACAACATCAAATGGGCTAAATTAACTAAATACTAACCTGGTGCTATTAAAAGTCCATCCCTGAACAATTTATACGAATAATCATAAAATTTCGGCTTCCCGAAACAATTACTCAAAACAGTTTCAACATCTTCCGGTCGTGACGTCACCACAATCAAATCTTTACCCAACCAGAATTTGAAAATGCTTGGTTGTGTCTCAAATAGCTTGATCATGTTTTTGTAAAATACTGGAAAGTGTGGGTTTTATTGTGTAAATTTAGTTTTTTGTACCTTTTTGGCCTCCGATGAAGTGATGGGCGCTTCCAATGATGGGCCACGCAAACGGTCCGTTTATTTTCGACCCATAATAGTACAACCATCGTCTACTCCAGTTGTATTTGATAAGAAAAAGTAGGGCAAGGGCTGAAAAAAGCCAAGTCAGAGCACACGTCATGTCGATATAGGCTGGTTTCATTGTGCAAATGAGAGTATAATCAGTTCAAAGAGCTTTATAATTGTAAAATCGTCTGTAAAAATTTTGAAACTTGAAATTTCAGATTGGGGCTTTTACTTTTCAAGGTGCAATTGGAGACGTTTAAATTAAAAGTTTTCATGATTGTTAAATAAAAATACACAGTTTTAAGATTGAGAGAAGGTGGGTGACCTAGTTCCTTTCATATTTTGGTACTTGAGAGAACTCGTTTCATGATCTGTGCCCACTACCGCATTATTAACTCATTTCCTCAAAATTAGCTGAAAATCTGATGTGTTTTTTTTAAATATAGTAGTCATAGGATTCAAAATCATTTTAAGTTTTTCTATTTTACTTCAAATGCGTATTTTATCTTTTGATTTTTTTTGAAATACTTTGATTTGCAATGATTAAAAATAAATGTTTAAAAAATAGTTTTCTTCCAAAATAAAGCGTTTTGAGCTATTTTCAATCTAATTTTGCTCGATTTTAACACAAAAAGTATTCTAAATCAAAGTGTTTTATAAAAAATTATTGCTTATGATCTAATTTTAGGCCAAAATAAAGCAATTTGTGCTATTTCCAATCGATTTGGCTTAATTTTCAGCCGGAAACAAAGTATTTCAACACAATAAATGCTTAAATAACAGTTTTCTTTCAAAACAAAGCAATTTGAGCTTACAATCCAATTTTGCTCGATTTTAACACAGAAATCACTTTAAGTCAAAGTATTTTATAAAAGTGCTTGCTTTAAATCCAATTTTAAACCAAAATGAAGTAATTTGTGCTATTTATAATCGATTTGGCTTAATTTTCAGCCGGAAATCAACCTGACTCAAAGTATTTCAACAAAATAAATGTTTAAAAAACAGTTTTCTTTCAAAATAAAGCATTTTCACCAATTTCCAATCCAATCTTGCTCGATCTTAACACAGAAATCATTTTAAATCAAAGTATTTTATAAAAATATTTGCTTAAAATACAATTTGTGCTATTTCCAATCGATTTGGCTCAAATTTCAGCCGGAAATCAACCTGAATCAAAGTATTTCAACAAAACAATAGCTTAAATAACAGTTTTCTTCTAAAAGAAAGCAAATTGAGCTACTTACAATGTAATTTTGCGTAATTCTATAACTAAAACTACTCTAAATTAATGTATTTTATAAAAATAATTGTATAAATTAAATTATAATTATATACAAATTAATAATTTGTAAATATCTTAAATTACGTTGTTTTGACCAAAAACAACGATTTAAGCAGTTATATCGTTAATTTACAACGATTTTTGGCTTAAAACCGAGGCCAATTTTTAATTACATAATTTTTTTAGAGCTACTTATTCAAAATATAAAATATAAAATATAAAATGAAGGGAAAATAAAGGGCCAGGATGAATAAAAAAATTAAAAAACAAGTCCTTTTTTTGTTAAACTTTTTGCGCTATCAGAAAAAAAGAAACTAGAAAGAAAAAAAAAATAAGAGGGACCTAAACTTTTTTTCATAATTTGGAAGATATTAGTTTTCTTGGTACAAAGATGT
>NW_025401041.1:4143280-4275061 GCF_015345945.1 Tribolium madens
ATTAATTTTTGTCAACTTTAATAAATTTTTAAACAATAATTTTTAGTAAAAGTAGAACATTTTGTAGTAATAAAACTAATACCTTCCAAATTACCTACGTACGTAAAAAAATAGGGGTTTCAAGTTAAAGTTATAGAAAATTGAGTATAGCCTAAGATAAACTATGACATTTAGAAAAATTCTGCAAAACTGCAAAAAATACAAATATAAATCTTAAAACAGCAATGTTTTAAATTGTTCCTAACCTTTTTATTTTTATTTAATATAAAATTCGTGGTTCATTGTCAATTTTTTGCTCTTTTTTTAGCCGCTAATAAATCTGAATATAAATACGATTTTTGTGTAGTAAATAAAAATTAATGGAAGTTCACTTGGTTTTGATGTGGTAGGGAAATCAAACTAAGCATTAATTTCATATTGTTTATTTTATTGTTTAAATACATTTACATTTTTTATTAATTAACACTTTTCTTCTCTAATTTTACTTTGACGCCATGTTTCGGTTTTGCAACCATACCATAAACCAAACGAACATCTTCAATTCTCTTATATTGTGAGGGTTTAAAATCGAATTTGCGTATAATTGTTGCTAAAAGTACTTTCAAAGACATCATGCCGTACTTGAAACCTAAAAAAAATCAATTTTGATAAAAATTATTATCGACAATGATTAAAAAACAAACCGATGCAATTTCTAGGACCATAACTGAACGGAATAAAGGAGCAACGATGACGATTTGCATTATTTTCGGGTAAAAATCGGTCAGGATTAAATTTCTTCGGGTCCTTCCAAAGTTCAGCTTTTTTACCAATGGAAGCAATGGGAACAAGAACAAAACTACCAGCTGGAATAGTCTTCGATCCTAATTTTACATCTTGCTCCACCGTTCTTGTAATAATTGGTACTATTGGAAGCACTCTGAGTGTTTCCTTAATCACACGTTCTAAATACTCCATTTTGTTTATGTCTTCTAAAGTTATTTCTCGATCATCAGGACCCAAAACTAATTCGAGTTCGGCCGTAACGTTTTCCTACAATTATTTATTTTAATTTTGTTTAATTTTTTTTATTTTTATCACCTGAATATCTGGATATATCCCCAAAACTATTAAAACCATTCCAATTGTGATAGCTGTAGTCTCACTACCAGTAACCAAAATTGTTTGGATTTCTTCCTCAATAGCCAATTGATCAATTTGTGAATTTGTCTCACTTGTTGTTAATAAATGATTCAGAAAACGTTTCTTCTTACAAGAATTTTCATCATCTATCCCAAATTCTTCGCTAGATTTCTTCAAATCTAAAATCTAAAATTTATTTCAATAATTTGTTAAAAAATTTCGATTATTTACTTGTTTTACGAAGGTAAACACTTCACTCGATGCTTTTTCCATTTCTTTTCCATACGTGGAACGTTTCCAAAGAAAATCAGGATGAAGCCAATAACTCAATGAACGAATTGCTAAAATATCTTCCATTCTGAAAAAAGAAATTAATAGATTTTTTTATTTTCAAACGATATTTTTCACCTTATTACTGTCTGAAGGTATTCATCCTGACCTTTAATTAAATCACTATCGACATCAGCGAGGGTCTCTAAATAAAAAAAATTATTTTGTTTCACAAAAAATGAAAATCCTCACCACACGCAATATCAAAAGTACATCTAAATAATTTCAGAAAAATATCCTCCGATTCTTTCCCACAACTCGCTTCAAGGACACAAACTAATTTATTTGCATGTTTTTGAAAAATTTCAATAAACGAATTGAGAATTTTCGGATTGAAAGTCGGATTAATAATCCTTCTTCGGTCTCTCCAAATACTCGCTACAATAAGAAAAAATCAAAATTTTCTCAAAATTTTGCAAATACTGACCAGGCGCTATCAAAAGTCCGTTCCTGAACAATTTAAACGCAAAATCGTAAAATTTCGGTTTCCCGAAACAACTGCTATTATTCAACACAATCTCAACATCTTCCGGTTTTGAGGTCACCACTAATAAATCTTTACCCAACCAGAATTTAAAAATTGATGGGCGTGTTCCAAACACTTGGATCATTCTTTTATAAAATACTGAAAACGAAGGTTTGATTGAAACAAATTTGTGATTTTTGTACCTTTTTGGCCCCCGATGAAGTAATGGGCGCTTCCGATGATGGGCCATCCGAAGGGTCCGTCTATCTTAGACCCATAATAGTATAACCATCGCCTGCTCCAATTGTATTTTATTATGAAAAAAAGGGCAAGGGCTGAGAGCCCCCAAGCTAAGGCATATGTAACGTCGGGTTGCATTGTACTGAATTTTGATCGTTTCAAAGAGCTTTCATTTATAACTGTTAAATCGTCTGTAAAAATTTCAGGAGTTGTAGTTGTCGAGGCGGATGTTTTAGTTTTTTATTTGGGTACTTGAATAACTTGAGAGAACTCGTTTTAATTATTTTTTTATTAATCAATATTATTACATTTCAGTGGAATCACCAAACAGTGCACTTTTTTTCAGGATTCATGCCGCTTCCCACCGGGCAATTGAAAGCCTCTGAAAATTCCTCCAAATTACTCATAATTCCCAAAACCCTGAATCGACTAGGCGAATGCTCATTTGTCTTGACAAGGTTACTCAAAAACTCAACCGATTCTTGACTACACCACGACTGAAATGAAATAGTATATTACATACAATTTTCTTTTTAAATACTATACAATTTTATTCACAACCGCGTTTAATAGTAATGGAGGTCAGTAATGAATACGGTGGTGAATAAAACATACTAAAAAGTTCTCAGTTACTTGAGCAAAATCCAAAAAGAACAATTTTGCATCTTTTTCCCCATCAACTTTTCTCCATGCTTGATACGCCAATTTAAGTCCGCCATTATCCGCCATATTTTCATTCAAAGTCAATTCACCATTGATATTCATTTCAATTTCTGGTACATAAAACGCGTTGAATTGGTCAATAAGACATTGTTTTTTTTTCTTAAAAGTCTCAGAATCCGAAAGTGAAATATTTAAATTATTGTGAATCCCCGAAGAATCAAAATGGTGGAGTAGCTCATGACCAAGAGTGCTACCAAATCTGCTATAGTCATAAATGAGATCATCACCTTTGTAGAACGTCGTGTGGAACATTGAAAGTGGTATTACTGCAAAAATATGATCAGTGGTGCCAACAAAAATTACTAACCACTAACGTATTCGATTGCTGGCTCTTTGCGCATAGGCGTTTACTTTAAACGGTGAGACCTGCCATCTAAAATAACAAAAATAGTAAGTTAATTTTTACACAGTTGGTAATTGTACAATCTGTGATTGTTAAACAATGCAAAAGAATAAGCTTGTTTAAAAGCTCGGATTCTTTGAGAATTCCCATAATTATCCCATTCACAAATTCCGACGTTTTCATAGAATGTATCTAGAGTCGTTGTGTTTGTGATAAACTCGGGGTATCCCAGAAAAATTTCGATATCATCTAATTTTTCAATTAGGGCATTTCGTTCGTTGTCACTAACCCAATCATTTATTATTAAACTTCTTTTGAAAGTTTTTTTGATATCGTGAAACAGTTTCACAGCCTGGAAATTAGTTTTTTTGATTGTGTTAGGTTGGTAGCAGTGTCATACATTACGTATTTTATTATTATTGAAGTGATAATTGACATAATCATGCGCAACTGCAAAACTCAGACTCGCCGAATCAATCACATCGAGAATTTTTCTTGTACAATATTCAGGCCTAAAAATTACACACTTTAATTAGGCTTTTTATCAGTTAAGATTGGTACCTGTCATAAAATTTCAACCCTAAAGCTTTGTAATACTCCTCAAAAGCGTTACGGATCACGTGACTACTTTCTGGCGCCATATGCAAAAAGGTTCGAAGAAGTAGAAAATTTTGAACGGTGTTTGGATCAGTTTGTTTGACAAGATTCAAAATTCCGTAGACAGATTTCGGGTCGAATAAATACACAACAAAGTCTTCAGTTATGTTAAGACCAGATGGCGAAAACAAGGCTTGAAAATAGTCAACCCAATTGATCTAAAATCAAAATTTTGAGTATAGGTTTTAAGTTAGAGGCCACTGACATCAATAGAGGCTCCAAATTTTGTCTCAGTCCAGTCCTGGAGTTGTCCCAACGTTAAAATATCACCAGGTGCTGTCACATTATCATCTAGAATCTGGAAACAAATCAGTCAAAAATTTTGCTTTGATCAACTTACTCCTCCTGAAAATAGTTGCGAAGCGAAAGCTTCAATCTTCTGTAACTCTTCAATTATCTCAAAATCGTGTTTTTCAGTTACTAGATATTTTATGATGTCTAGAATTAATTTTTTTAATGGATCTTCTTCAGTGTAAAGTTTTGTTTTGTATTTTTTTGCCATGTTTTTAAACGACTCTTGTAACACTTGATCGTGAGTTTTGATATGTTCAGGTCTGATCATTTTTGGTTCATTGAAACTATCTGGAATCATCTGAACCATATTTAGCAATAAATAAATTCAGATGGAAAACTTACAATTAGGACGTAATCCTCCGTATTGAAGTTTCTTACAGAAAACTCAAACATTTGTTGGACACCAAACTGGCGTGAAATTTCCCCGATTTGAGTCCAAGAGATTTTTGTTAGAGTTGTATTATCAACGAGTGGCATTCCGAATTGTTTCACAATCAAATTTTCAGGTTTTTCATAATGAGATTGTCTGTCAATATTGGTAGTATCCAGACAGGATTTATACGCCGTTTTGGCTTTTTTCAAAGCTTCAGCATCACCATTATGTATTGGAATAGACAATATGTCTAAAATTTGAAACGCAATAGTTTCAAGTTTCAAGATTTTAACTAACCTTTTCCTATTTCAATTATTGCGTTTTCAGTTGTGGTGAAAAGATCTAAAAGAGGGTCATTTGGGGGTTTTGGTTCGACGTTTTTGAAATTTCCACATGCATATTGGTAGAAGTCATCGCAAGGATCCACCGTCAAGTCTAGATACCTCTCATCTATGAAAAAATTGTGATAACTATTTTTTCAAGTTTATTATAATTTACCAAGGGCGTTGATAGTGACTAGAATCACAAGAGCTATTATTAGTTTAATCGCGTCCATCACTAGCACTAGCACTACTAAATTCCTAATGGCTATTTTCGATTAAGCCTTCTCGATAAGATAAACTTCTTGGAGATTATAGTTTGATTTTCGATCAATTAAGCATTTTTACATGATTTTTATTTTATTTTCATTGTATATAATTATCATTAAATTGCGGAAACTTGTAGATTTTTTCGATAAAAAAACTACAAAGAAAGCGCTGTGATTTGTATGAGAGTCCTTGAACTTCATCCAATTGGGTATTTCATTTTTTATCTTAAACCATCAATAAAACACTAAAATTGTAGGGAAGTTTACTGAACAACAATAAAATGAATTTGGTGACTAAACCTTTGATTGATTGATTTAGGATCTCTTATCGTTTTCTCGATCTAATCCACCTAATCGAAGATGTTTTTGTTGGAATTTTGCAATAAAAACCACAAGAAAATGAAAAATTTTATTTTACCACAATTGACATTTCTTTTCCGGGTTCATGGTACTACCAAGTGGACAATTGAAAGCTTGCGAAAATTCTTCCATATTGGATAAACTCCCGATGACTCTATACCTTTTTGGTGGATAACTACCACCAAGAATTAATGATAAAGCATAAGTTGATTCGTCACTGCACCACATCTGAGAAAAAAAAATACAGATTTGATATCACACCAAACAAAACTTTTACCGTTCCATAACCAATAAAAAACAATTGTTCCAAGGTGTAGTTGCCACTAGATTTGATTTCTTGGGTTTCTGCTAAAGTTTTAAAGGCTTTGTAAGATTCCCTTATGCCACCATTGTCAGCCAAATTTTCATTAATACAGTAGGAACCATTCACCTGGGAAAAAAATAATTTTTTGGTCACAATAGTGGTACCAACGTACGTAGTTGTCTATCTCAGGAACGTAATATTGACTGTATTGCTCTTTAAAACACTTGGTTCGTTCGTTAAACGCATCCATTGTTTGTTGGGACCACCACGATATCATAGTACCATCTTGGTCGTAATTTTTACCATTGACATCGAAACCATGGGTGATTTCGTGCCCGATAATACTACCAAGACGACTATAATCCAAAATTGGGTTATCACCGTAGAAAAATACAGGGTTGAGCATTGAAATTGGTACCACTGCAATTTTACAATTAGTACGAATGAGAAACCAGATAGAGTTTACCAATTTTGTTATTGGGACGGTTATAGTACGCATTTGCGTCAAAAGGTGATTTACCCCAACTGAAAAAAATTGGTGTTTTTTTTGTTTAGTTTGTAGTAGTACCTACAATGAACGGTCAAGTTTCCATAACTGTGTGAATTGGTACGCCTGTTTGAAGGCCCGAATTGTTCGAGCGTTTCCGTAATTATCCCATTCACAAATTCGGAAGTTTTGGTAAAATTTATCAAGGGTGTTTTTATCGTCGACAAAATCGGGATATCCAAGTAGTATCATCATGTTTTCAGCTTTTTTCAAAGCTTTATCACGTGATTCGTCCATCCAGTCAGATTTAAGTAAAATTTCTTTAAAAACTGCGCGAATATTTTCGATCATTTCTGAAACCTGAATCGTGGTTAAAATGTGGTTTTAAGACGGGAAGCCGTTAACTCTGGAGTTAGTTGTGCACATTTTTGGACTTCAATCGGAATTTATTAGAATTTTTTTGGAATTATCAGAGATCATTTGTTTTTGAAAATTACAATAAATTTCGTAGAACTAGGAATTATTTTGGAATTACAGGATTTTCAGTACCCGGAACGTATTTTCGACCATAACTCTGGAACTATTTGGCGTAGGCCCTTGTGTTCGGTACCATCGAAAAGCACCTTTAATTTTCCATCTTACAAAAAATAGTAGTTAAAAAGTTGTCAATTATTTAGAATCATGAAATATGCCTTATTAAACAGTAAAATGTGATAAAACAATAATAATAATGGGTACCAAAGTAAAAAAAAACTGCACCCCAGACTCGAACCCGCTACAACTATGATCTATTTCTAACTAACGCAAGTTAGGTTTGCTACTCGGATTTCCAACTCTAAATTATTGTCGTTAGAATGTTTTCCAAATAAGGATAAGGATAAGGAAAGTCGTGTGATGTTCACACCAGATTTATTTCCAAAAATTGGAAGATTCACAAAAAAATTTAAAAAATCTGTCGAAATCTGCCTTAAATTATACAGTGAGTTGAAAAAGTCTATGACCTTTAAAAGGTAAAATTTAAAAAAAACATAAAACTTATAAAATTGTTTGCGTTTTTTCCAAAGCACTCTTCGCAAAAACGCTTTTTCTTAATTTTGATCAGCATGTAAAATTTGAACATAACGTGTGATACATCGTTATAATCAAAAACAAAAAGACTTTTCAAATATACAGAAATTAAATATGGCGTCCATAAGAAAATCCAAAGTTGAGTGTTGTAACTCTGATATCAAGAGCGCCTTGGAAAATACGATGACAGATTTAGTTTCCTTGTAAAAAAGTGCCTTAAGAACGTTCTAGTTAAAAACGTCTAGGTCTTTTAGTTTTTGCTTGAAAAAATAAACACAAAAATTACAAATTTCCGTTTTTTTTTCCAATAATTCAAAAACTAAACATGACACATTAAATTTTCTTTCAGATTATTTTTCAGCAAAAAAATGTGCAACTTTGCCCTATGGTGGAGCTCAAAAAACAAACACACTGTATATATTTTTTATTTTACCATTTAAAGGTCACTAATGGACTCGCTGGGATACTCTGTATATCAAATGGCAAAATCCTGGAGTCGATCGGAGTTACAGTTTCTGCTAGAGAAGCAATTTTAGTTTTTTAATTTTAAAAAAAAATAAACTAGAGGTCTTACGTGAATTCTCTGACAATTTTACATAAAAGATGGTCAGTTACAGAAATAAATTTAGAATTAATATGAAAACAAGGGAATTAGCTTGAAAATACTGGTAGTTGGTCGAATATTTTTTGAGATAGGTATAGCAAATATTTTGGAAAATTAAATTGAAATTACAGAAATAAAGTTGGAATTTTAGGAATTACTTTGAAATTATAGAGATCAAACTGGAAACAATGGAATTACTGGAATTCCGGTGGATTTTTTTGGAATTGGAATTAGTTTTACACATTTTTTCAAATTAACGGCTCCTTGGTACTACATGGCTAAGGCTCGGATTATATGCACGAAAAATTCGTAAAATATGCGCATATACAGGGTGTTCGGTCCAAGTCGCCCCGGCCGATAACACCTAAACTTACTTATTTTATCTAAAACTAAATTTTCAAATAATACTATTCATTCCTGGCTTTCTTAGTAAATGCATCAATTTTTTTTGGCACATCCGGTGTAGCCAGAAATTCTATCAAATTTAGTTTTTCAAATGAAACTCCTATGTTTTTGTGCTCGAAACAATAATAATTGGCATGAAAAATACGGTAAACAACTATTTATTACATTTTACTTTATACAGGATGCGCCACAACTCACGCCCCAGAGAAAATTTTCAAGAAAGGTAAGATACCAAAAACATGAAAAAAATGTTTAAAAAATTCTATCTGCCAAAAAAATTTGCCATTAATTTTTTGACATTTGACATTTTTTTATATCTATTTAATGATACTGATGATTTTGTATATGTTTTTTTTATAGTTATTTAGTAAAGAGACAAAAATTTTGCCAATAAAAGCCACAAATAACATTAAACAGAGTTACAATTTAGCATACAGCTTCTTTGTCTCCTCTTTTAATAGCCTATAGCAAAAAAACTTGAAAAATTATTTTTCTAACAGAAATAAATAGAGTCAAAGTGCAAACTTTAAACCCTAATAACTTCAAAATTTTTATGTTTTTTTAACATTTTTTCCATGTTCCTGGTATTTTACCTTATATGGCATTTTTCTCTGGGGCGCGAGTTCTGACGCACCCTGTATAATGCACTGAGAAAACAATTTAAATTTTATAATTTTATTATCAAATTTTGCAACGTAGGCGGATTTTACTTGTCAAGGTATTCATTGCAAAGTACAATATAATAAACAATAGATTTGTCAAACTGTATCTAAGCACTTTTTTATTCACATCTTTGCTTTAAAATTAAAAATCAGGCTAAGCGACAAATTTCCTTATGAAATTCTAAGATTTAAGATGTTTTCTGATTGCACTGTGTTAAGCAAACTGTAAGAAATAGTGTCTTACCATATTTTTCATGCCAATTATTATTGTTTCGAGGAAAAAAACATAGGTGTTCTATTTGAAAAACTAAATTTGGTAACATTTCCGGCAACACCGGATGTGTTAAAAAAATTTCATACATTTATTAAGAAAGCCAAGAATTAATATTATTACTTAAATATTTACTTTTTGAAAAAAAGAAGTAAGTTTAGATGTTATCAGCCGGGGCGACTTGTACCGAACACCCAGTATATGCACGTATTTTCACAAAAATATGAACAATATATTAAGAAATATGCTTCAATATGCGTAACTTTTAACAATAAAAAATTTAAGTTGGGATAAATTTTTATCCTCGAGTACACTAAACTTTGTATTTTCGGCGTCTTGAACTGCATACGATGAACTAAAGAAAACAAATAAATTGGTTTTGCCTCAGACAAACCATTTTAATAACCATAATTAAGCCTATCTAAGAAATCTGTATTTTTCAGTAACAATTTCGCCATACCAAAAAGTATGAAATCAAACATTCTTTACTTCAACTATTTACTTTTTTGCAAATGATAAAGTACTAAAAAACCATTTTTTTCTATAATTTGAGGATTACAACTATCTACTTTATATTCAGTTTTTTTATACAGGGTGACCCAGGGGTTCGTGCACGCTCTATAACTTTTTTTCTATTCAAGTTATTTACATGATTTTTTTTAAACGATAGATCCAACAATGAGGCACGTTATAAAAATATTTCTATTCCCAAATAAGATACACAACTAAGTTACGTTTTTTAAATGAAAACCCCAACTTTTTATTACATATCTGGATTTGCCACTAAATTGTCAATATAATGCACCTTGGTTTCTTAGACTTACCTGCAATAGTTTTTGACTTATGCCAATTTATGTGTCAAAATTGCAACGTGCATAGACCCACAAAAAAATTCATAACTTCAAAACTATTCAAGACAACTTAACCAATTTTTTTCCCGTCGATTCCTTAAGCTTTAGCACATCTTTTAACAAAAAGGTAAACTGGGAGTCGATGTTTCATCGCCTACTACGATTTTTTGAAAATGACAAAATACTGAAATTGTTTCCTTTATTGTGATGTACTCCTGTTTCTATTACATTTTCATTTTATTGCAGCACATTTTTTTCAGAATTGCATAGATGTGTCGAACGATAACGGCCTACTCGATTTCTTTTTTTCAGAAAAAAAACCATCAACTTTACTTATTTTGAAAAAATCTCATAAATTTTACAAAGTAAAGTTGTTGAGCATGCACGCACCCCTGGGTCACCCTGTATATTTTTTTTTACATAAATTGCAATATGGACAAAAAAATCGCAAAAAAGCAGATAAGTCAAAAACAAAACAAAACTTCGTTTTCAAAATACGATCACATTTTTTATATTACTTTAATTTATATTAATTATTATTTTCTGGAGGCAAATGACTTAAAAAAACGCTTGATTCCATAATTTATATTCACAACAAATAATAAAACAAATTTAAAAAATAAACACTCAGCAAGATACTAATTCTTTGAGTCCGGCTTACAATTTACCGGTTGTTTTCTCTTTAATATATTATGTAATCGGATCATTTTTCTTAAACTGGCCAATTTTTGACTTGAACTGAAATTTTTAATCGGAAATTTGTGATTTGAAGAAAATATGCGCAAATATGCAGTGTTTCCCAAAATATGCACGACGTTGTCAAATATCCATTTTTTGTTTGGCTTATTTTAATCAAAAAACATTAGATATGCATAGAAAACTTACAATTTTGTTGATGTACCCCTTAATAACAAATATGCATTTTGCATATAATCCGAGCCTTATACAGTGCGATCAAAAAGTCTTTCTATCAAGTAGGCGTCCTAGTTGAGGACGTATGTTGCATGGCAGTTCGTATGTTACCTAGATGTCAAAAAATATTTTATAAAAAGTAAAACATTGAGCTAATTAAATTGAATTATTCTATGAAACGTCTCAAAACAAACTAAAATGAGATCTTGTTGGTGTTTATTCATAAAAATCGTTCACCACGGTTTCCTGTCATAATTTACATAAAAAATATTTTTACATTTCTCATTTGTCATTGTGACATTTTATCTTCTACAGACATACGTTTTAAATTTCTACGCTTGCTTGATAAACAGACTTTTTGATCGCACTGTACATGACTTACTTGAGACAATTTCTGGTTGTTGAAGTGGTACTTTTGATAGGCATATGTTACAGCATAACTGAGACTAGCCGTGTCAACAACATCTAGAATTTTCCTTGTGCAGTACTCCCAACGAGGGTACAATTGGTAGTTTTTGGCTTGGTAGTACTCTTCAAAGGCTTTGCGTGTGTCAGAATCACTGTCGGGTGCTTGGAAGAGAAAAACACGCAACAAAGCAAAGTTTTTGAGGACTTTAGAGTCGGTCTGTTTGACTAAATTGAGAGTACCGTAAATGCGTTCAATGCTTTGGTGGTATAGTTTGACCTGTGGGGTGATTTTGACCCCCGATTTGTGGAAAACTGCACCAAGGTACTCCACCCAATCTATCTAAACTTGAATTAAGAAAGAGAAAAAAACACATAAAACATACTTTTGCGTCTGGAATTTGTTGTTGCGTCCACTCTTGTAGTTGTTCCAAAGTCACTTCTGACTCTAGAGGCAAAATTGTACCATTTTGAATCTAGAAATGTGGTCATTATTGGTACAAAAATCACAATGACGTACTCCTCCCCTAGCAAGTGTTCTCATAAAAGTTGCCATTTCGTCGATTTCGGCCACAACTTCCTCGTCAGATTTCCCCGGATTGGTGTATTTTAGTAAATTTTTAGCAACAGTTTGAAGGAAAACATCAAAAGGTTGAGTAGTTGATCGTGTGACCCGATTTTTTCCAAATTTCGCAAAATCTTCTTCCAAAACATGATCGTAGCTTTGTCCCAAACTTGGTCTAAACAAAGTTGGATTGGTCAAAGTGTCCCAACTTAGTGCAATCATACTCTCATTTTGACTTTTTTGAGCCACACTGTAAACAAAAATTAGGGGAACTCCGTACTCACTAACTAGCTTTCCGATATCGTTCCAGGAGAAATTTACTGTTTTATTGGAAGTGGAGAGGAGGGGCATGCCCCCGAATTCTTCAATGGTGCGTAGTTGTGGTACCGCCACTGTATTATGTAGTTGGACATTAACGCAACTTTTGAAAGCCGTTTTGGCTTTTTTCAATGCGATGGGATCATCCTCGGAGGGGGAATTTGATAAAATTTCTGAAACTTAAAATATAGGAGCGAAAACTGGTACCAATTGAATGGTACCTCTCCCGACTTGAATCAATTCGTTTTCGAGAAGAGTGAAGTGGTCAAGGATGTTCATAGATGAAGGTCTTGGGTGGATTTTGGCAAAGTTACCACAAGTGAATTGGTAGAAGTTATCGCATGGGTTAGTTGATGGGTCCAAATAGATCATTTCTGGAATGTCTTCAAGAATCGGTTAGCAAGCAGTAAGGTTTAGCTCAAATTCGTACCATTTTCGTTGAAGTACTTTTCGGTTTTAGCACTTAGGGCACAAGTTAGAATAAAGGTTAATATTTTTAGCTTCATTATACTTTTCTTGACTCATTCAAAGTTTGGATCTTTGATTACCTCTTTATCTTAAAATTAATTCTTTTGATAAGATAAGTCACTTATTTTATCTTGACAAAGAATATCAATTAAAAATAAAGCAAGATTAAGAATTTTTTATTAATGACAAGGAAATACCTACCATTTGTATTTGTTTTCTTGTCATACTTTTTAGTACATACAGGATGTCCGGAATCTCGCGCATCTCCTTGATGATCTTGTATAATTTGTTTTTTTATAATTATTTAGTTAAGGCACAAAAATTATGCTAATAAAAGCCACAAATAACATTGAACAGAATTAGAATTTAGAATATAGCTTCCTTGTTTCCTCTTTTAATAGCCTATAGGAAAAAAACTTGGCAAATTATTTTTTCAACAGAAATAAATAGAACCAGTGCAAAATTCAAATCGTCGTAAGTAATAACTAACGAAATTTTTATAGATAATTTTTTTTACATTTTTCCATGTTTCTGGTATCTTACCTTATATGGCATTTTTCTCTTGGACGCGAGTTCTGGCGCACCCTGGATAAGCTGAGCAAAAAAAATGGTTTTTTGCTTAAAACATTAACTTTGGGATATAATTAATTAAAACGTGATAGTAAATAATAATATTGAATTCGTCTTTTTTTTCCTTTTCACCCATTAATGAAAATTTCAAGTAAGATAAGATACCAGGAGCATGAAAACAAGATACATAGAATTTTTTGAACATTTTTTTCATGTTCTTGGTATCCTACCTTAAATGGCATTTTTCTTTGAAGCACGAGTTCTGGCGCACCTGTATACTAAAACAATTTTGAGATTTTTGAAATTTTTATTTTAAAATATTAAATATTGCACTTTTTTTAGAATTTAATCAAGTTTTTAGCATCTTGATTTGTAATTTTCTTTAAGGAAATTAAGAAATGTGTATAATTTAATTACTAATAGTTTCAAATAGTTAATAAGTAAATCAAACGATTTTTTAAATTATTTGTTTATTCAGTTTATTAAATTACATAAATACTTGATATGCGCCAGAACTCGCGCCCCAGAGAAAAACGTCATATAAGGTAAGATACCAGGATCATGGAAAAAATGTTAAAAAAAATTTATGTATAAAAATTTCGAAGTTATGAGGGTTTAAAATTTGCACTTTGACTCTATTTATTTCTGTTGGAAAAGTAGTTTTCCAAGTTTTTTTGCTATAGGCTATTAAAAGAGGAAACAAGGAAGCTGTATGTTAAATTGTAACTCTCTTCAATGTTATTTGTGGCTTTTATTGGTAAAATTTTTGTGCGTTTACTAAATAACTGTAAAAAAACATATACACGATCATCAGCATCATTAAATAGATATAAAAAATGTCAAATGTCAAAATTTTTTGACAGATAGAATTTTTTAAACATTTTTTTCATGTTCCTGGTATCTTACCTTACTTGAAAATTTTCTCTGGGGCGCGAGTTCTGGCGCATCCTGTAGTTATGAATAAAAAATACTTTTTTTTTGCGAAACAACGAAGTAATAAAAGACAAATAGTAAAATACATTCCGAGGTGTAAAGTGTTTCATTTCTGTTGAAAGATTAGATTAGATGAGATGGTTGCATTGAAGCAGAAATGAAACTTTCCTTCGAATTCTCCAAACAATTTTATTCACAACTGCATATTTAATAATTTTCGTGAATAAGTTAAAAAAAATGTTCAAAAAGTTTGACTCGTCAATCGTGTAGTCATTTGTATCGTCATTGCAATGAATGTGTTAAATTGTGATCAAAATGGGACTAGAAAACGATGGTCAGTAATGAGTCAACCTTCAATACCCACTTCAATAATTATAAATAAAAAAAAATATTTTATCAGTAAATGCAAACTGTTTTATAAATGAACTTTTATATAAGATTCAATGCTTACATTAATGAGTTGCAGAATACAGAATAACCAAAAGAAAAACTTGTTAGTCAAAATAATAAACTTCAAAAACATTAGACCAAAAGTTAACAAACAAAAATTAACGATTTTTTTTTAATAAAAATGTTTTTTTCTATTTTTTTTTTTCTAATGTTTTTAATTTCTCAATTTTTGTATTTTTGTTATTTTATTTTGTATTTGGAATAAAAAGTTTTTCAATTTTTTTATTACTTTTGCACACCTTCCATTAAGGGACACCTCTCCACAACGGACAATTGGAGATTCCCCAACGGTGTCCGTTGTTGAGAGGTTTTACTGTAGATGACAAACGTGGTAATACATATGTAGTCAGAGATATATAGTCTTAATTTCTTTAATTTTTTGTTTAACAATATTTTTATTCTAATTTTAAACCTATTCAGACAAGACTTTTCATATTTTAATTTTTTTATTTTACCAGTTATTCACTCTTATAGATATTATTAACTAATAATAATATTTAATTTAATAACATTTGTAATTTCGTATTTATTCATTTTTTTTTAGTAACGTTGTATTCTTTAAAATTACTTTTAGAGTCAAAGATGTCTTAAATTTTCTATTACCCTATTTGGAAAAAATGGATCATATTCATCGTTTATATTATTCTATTTTATTTTTCCATTTTTTAATTAATTCAAAATTAAGATTTTCAATGAAAAACTTGAAAAAAGATTTGTTATTATCTCAATAAATACTTTAAAACAACAAACATTTTACGTAAACGTTTTATATACTCTTCGGAAAAATTAAGCGAAACATTTCTTAAAACAATTGGTAAAAATCGGTCGCACCGTTCGGCCGCAAAGACCAAAAGAAGATACAATAAATTCATGGGGATACAAATTATTTAGAATTATGAAATATACCTTATTAAACAGTAAAATGTGATAAAATAATTATAATAATGGGTACCGAACTAAAAAACTGCACCCCAGACTCGAACCCGCGACAACTATGATCTATTTCGCGTGTAATCCGACAGGTGGCCCTAACGCAAATGTTTCACAGTTACACTAAATTATTGTCGTTATTAGGATCTTTTCCAAATAAGTAAGATAAGGAAAGTCGTGTGATCTTCACACTAGATTTTTTATGTTCTCTGAACGTCGCTGAGATATTTGACTTTTAATGAAAAAGGATCTTTTTGTCTTTGTTCATGGATATCTCAGCAACCAATGACTGCATAGAGGATGTGAAAATAGTTTCAAACACTGAAATAAAAGTCCTAGAACATGTTTTTACGACTTTTTGAAAAAAAAATTTCTTTCGCAACATTGATTTAAAGAAACGAGAAAAATGTAACTTGTTGTAGTCTTCATCTAAATGAAAAAAAAAAAACATTTTGGTACAATTTTGCACGTTAAATTTGAAAAAAAATCGAAAAAAATAAAAGTTTTATAATTATTTTTGAAAATTTGTAAAAAAATCAAGAAACAAAACTCACTAATTTTTGAGACCATTCAATTTTTGCATAATGGAAAAACGTTGACTCTTGAAGAAATTGTGTTTTGTGGTTTTCTTAGCCGGTTTTGAAACGTCTTCGACTTTTGCTCTTTACGGACTTGCCAAAAATTAAGTAATTTAAGGTAAAGTAAGAGAAGAAATTAATACAGTTTTGAAGAAACAGGATGGGGAAATCACGTATGAGTCCATACATGTTGTTTAAAAATTGCATTTTCTTCATTTTTTTTTTCTAAAGACTTTGAGAAATAATCCCAATTTTGGGGATCCACTATAACAAGGATTATTACCCAAACCCTGAATTTTTTTTTATAAAATCTGTATTGGTAAATAAAATTTTGATTATTGTTGCCAACTTAATTTAAAAATCACTGTAATTGATAGGCATGGGATGTGGACTAGTATAGGATATGACGTGTTTTGACTTTAATCAAATTGCGTCACAACCTATCTCAAATTTGTAAACTACTCAACTCTAATCGACGATATTCATTACAAATTTAACAACAACCGGCGTGATATTGCAATTATTTAGTCTTAAACAAACGTTGAGAAAAAATGTTGTTTTCCGTTTTGGTGTGTCTTCTGGTCACAGTTTTTCTTTATTACAAATGGACATTCAAGTACTGGCAACGAAGAAATATACCATGGCTAGAACCAAGTTTACCTTTCGGTAACTTGAGTAACCCTTTCAACCGTCAAGAAAATTTAGGGATAACAGTTAAAAAATTCTACAAGGAAATGAAGCAACGTAAGTGGAAACATGGAGGAATCTTCTTTCTTGTAAGTCCAGTCTATTGTGTCGTCGATTTGGACTATGTGAAAAATATAATGAGTCGGGATTTCCACTATTTCACCGATCGTTCGATTTACTTCAACGAGAAAAACGACCCTCTTAGTGCCCATTTGTTCGCAATCGGGGGTCAAAAATGGCGCAATTTGCGAACTAAACTAACCCCGACTTTCACTTCCGGTAAAATGAAGCAAATGTTTCACACATTGCTCGAATGTGAAAGCAATTTGTTAAAAAGAATCGCCAAAGAATGCCACAGTCCAATAAACATTAAAGAAATTTTGAGTTGCTTCACCATTGACGTCATCGGTTCAGTCGGTTTTGGCCTCGAATGCAAGACTTTTGAAGATGAGGATTCGCCTTTCCGCATTTACGGGAAAAAAGTCTTCAAGGATTCGGTTTTGAGGAGCCTGAAACGTGTATTTCTCACATCGAATTTCCCGGATTTGGCCCGGAAACTGGGCGTTTTGGCGTTTCCGTCTGACATAACCGATTTTTTCTTGAAGGTTGTAACCGATACGGTTAGGTACAGGGAGGAGAATCACCACACGAGGAGTGATTTTTTGCAACTTTTGATTGATATGAAAAATAATGAAACGCTGACGATTGAAGAAATTGCTGCACAGTGTTTTGTTTTTTTCTTGGCCGGTTTTGAGACGTCTTCAACCACAATGACTTTTGCTCTTTACGAACTTGCGAAAAATCAAGAAATTCAAAGTAGAGTAAGAGAAGAAATTGGTGCAGTTTTGAAGAAATACGACGGGAAAATCACTTATGAGGCGATTCATGACATGAAATACATGAATCAAGTTATTGATGGTACAATTTTTACTAATCTTAAAATTTTATTCATTTATATTATTTAAGAAACGTTGAGGAAATACCCAGCAACGACAGTCATTACCAGGACTTGTGTCAGGGATTATGGAATTCCTGATCAGGATGTGATAATTCCAAAAGGGACCTCGGTTTTAATCCCAGTTTTGGGAATTCACCACGATGAGGAATATTACCCAAATCCGGAAAAATTCGACCCGGAGAGGTTTACTCAGGAAAATAAAGCTGCAAGGCATCACTATGCCCATTTGCCATTTGGCGAAGGACCACGAATTTGTATCGGTATATTTCAACAATTGTTTTTCAATGTTTAGTTTACGATAATTTCAGGATTGAGATTCGGATTAATGCAAAGTAAAGTCGGTTTAACTTCATTGCTGAAAAATTACAGATTTACAGTTAATGAGAAAACAAAAGAACCGCTTAAAATGCAAGTAAGGTCGTTGATTTTGGCGGCCGAGGGGGAAATTTGGTTGGATGCTCACAAGTTATAAAAAAGTTAATTTTTTTCATAACCGTGTATGTAATGTTGAGTTTTCTAACCTTGACGGAGGTTGGAAAGTGACTCATTAGTGACCTTCTGTTACTACCCTCGTTTTCTAGACCCCTTTTGATCACAATTAAACACATTTATTGCAATGACGACAGAAATAACTACACGATCGACGAGTCAAACTTTTTTTAAAACTTTTTCATTATTATTAAATATGCGGTTGTGAATAAAATTGTTTGCAAAACTTGGGGGAAAGTTTCATTTCTGCTTCAATGCAACCGTTTCGGTAAACTTTCTAATCTTTCGACAGAAATGAAACACTTTACACCTCGGTGTGTATTTTACTATTTGTCTTTTGTTATTGTATATGGTTTCACAAAAAAAAGTTCAAAATTTTAGTCCATATCAAGTATTTATGTAATTTAATAAATTGAATAAACAAATCGTTTCATTTACTTATTAACTATTTGCAACTAATTAGTAATTATACACATTTCTTAATTTCCTTAAAGAAAATTATAAATCAAGATGCTAAAAATTTGATTAAACTTTTAAAAAAAGGTGCAAAATTTAATTTTTTTTAAATAAAAATTTCAAAAATCTTAAAATAGTTTTAATGTATAGGGTGCGCCAGAACTCGTGCTCCAGAGAAAAATGCCATGTAAGGTAAGATACCAGGTAGATGGGAAAAATGTTTAAAAAATCCTATCTATTTTGTTTTCTTGTTCCTGGTATCTTATCTTACCTGAAATTTTTCTTTGGGGCGCGAGTTCTGAGAGAAAAAAACCTATACATACTAACAAAAAAAAAATATGTATTAACTATCTGCAAACTTTAAATTGTATAATAGAAAAAACCTTCCATACCTAGAGAGCGAAACTTTATAAGCTTGACTTAAAGAAATAAAAATAAAAATTAAAAAAAATAGATTTTGACTTAGATTATAAAGCTTGTAACCAGGCTCAAAAAAATTATAAAAAATATATTGTTTGCTTCTAAGAACACAATAGTTGCAAAATAAGCTGTTAAAAACTCGATTTAAAAAAAAGTTAAAAACAATTGCAAGAAAAAAAGGAATGAAAAAAAGAAAAAAAAAGAGAAAAAAAGAAGACGAAACAAAAAACCTCTGACTGGACTCTGAAAAAATTTAAAAAAATTGCTGAATAAAGTTAAAAATACATATTTTTTTTGTAAAATCTGAAAAATGACATTT
Organism: Tribolium madens; assembly: GCF_015345945.1. Lineage (NCBI taxonomy): Eukaryota > Metazoa > Arthropoda > Insecta > Coleoptera > Tenebrionidae > Tribolium > Tribolium madens. The sequence goes on from NW_025401041.1 coordinate 4,162,888, forward strand.
ACATAAAAGTACTTGGGTAAAAATTTTGTTTATTATTAAATATATGAAAACAAAAAAGGATGAAAGGGCTCTCATATATCTACAATGTGTTGTCAGACCAGTGTTGCCAGATCAAAAACATAAATTTCACCAGATCCGAGTTAAAAAATTTGCCAAATTTTTACCAGATTACGATTGAGATGGGAAAATCTCACGAAAAAACGCAGTTTTCAGCTAAAAAAGTAAAAATGACATGCTTTTAGGACTAATTCTGTATTTTTTCGGCTTGTTTTCAACAAAATTTTGCGAAATAATTGTGTTTCTAACTGAAAAAGCATTTGAAAAAACTTAAATAAGTTGTCATTTTTGACTCTGATTAGTAATATCTTGTAAAGAATAAATAGAATTATTTTTAACCAATTTGGTGGTTTTCGATTATTTTTTCTTCGAAAAAATTTGACGAAATAATCACGTTAAAGCTCTAAAGTTAGGTAAAAATATCGTAATATAATCTTTTTTATAACAATTTAGTAATTTATGACACGCTATGGCAAACTCTCGCAAAAAAAAAATAGAGTTTTGAGCTTAAAAATCTGCTTGAACTTTTGAAAAAAGAAAAAATATATTTTTTCGGCCAAATTTTGTGTTTTTTGGCTTATTTTTAACCAGTTTTGCGTTTCTTGCTGAAAAACATGCTAACACTCTCAATAAATGCAAAATTAATGTAATTTTCGACTTAATATGTTCATTTTTCAGTTCGTTTTAGCGAAATCTTGCGAAAACCTGAGATTGTAGTACAAAAACGTTCTTAAAGACATTCTCGGTTTATTTTTGTCTCATTTTACTCAAAAACCCATTAAATCGAGTGAAACAAACGAACTAACATCAATATCAATTGTTTTTATAATTTTTAAGCGTGTTTGGACAAGATTTTACAAAATAAATGAGTCTCTGGTTCAAAAACCAAGTAAGTCGAGCGAAACAAGCTCAATATAATATTAATTTCGAATTAATTTTGTAATTTTTTGTCTGCTTCAACGGAATTTTTAGAATTTTCTTTGTTTTTATCTCAAAAACGTGCATAAACACTTGAAAAGGGCAAAATAACGCCGTTTTTGGTCGAATATGTTGAATTTTTGATTGTTGTTAAAAAACGATATAATTGTGTTTCTAGCTGAAAAAGAGTTCTAAAAACAAAAATAAATTATCATTTTCGATCCTGTCTAGTAAAATCTTGTAAGAAAACAAACAAAACTATCTTTACCCAAATTGGCAGAAAAAATTTGACGAAATAATCAAGTTTTTGGTTGAAACGTGGAAAATGTTCGAAAAAACAGTTTTTTTTTCATTTTCAAAAAAATCACCAGATAGAATTTTTACAAAAATTGTCACCAAATTACCAGACAAAAAGTATTTTTTTGCTTGTATAGCTTTAAAACGTAATAATAAATAATGACATTGAATTGTTTTTTTTTTCTGAGGGTTTGTTGGTGGGTGAAAATCTCCAGTTTCACACCCCACCAAACCCTTTGCTCAAACCCATCGATCCCTCATTCCGTCCCGAGCTTCCGACGCGCCAACCATCATGGACGACCGAACCATCGACTTGATTTTCGCCGGCTCGCTGGAAAATCTCCCTCCAGTGAGTTCAAAAATCGTGCGAATTTTCACCAGTTCAACATTCACAGGTAAAACACCCAAAATCCATTTTTTTCCTCATGGTTAAATTCAGATACCACGATGGAACGAAATACTCTAATGGCTAAATGTTATCCGAGGATCAAGGATTATTGTCGCGAAAAACACGGCCTTGAATTTCAAGTAAGATGGTACGCCATGGTACGGATCAATAAAAAGGGGTTGTAGGTGGTCGATATGAGATGGGGTGTGAGAGATGAAGCAACTGATGATCACATGACGACAGAATTGTGCATGAAGGAAATACAAAATTGTCAAAGATTGTCAATGGGGCCAAATTTTGTCGTGAGTTATTGTCTTGACTGTGATGGTGCCACCATGACAATGTTTTAGGTTTTTTTGGGGCAAAAATACGGTTATAGACCAATCCCCACTTATATTCTTTCGTCAGAGTTGCAAATGATTCGGGATGAGTTAGCCGCTACTGGACATGATCCCGTTTTAATTGACACATGGTACCGGAAAGACAGTAATGCTGTCCCTCCCATATCCGTCCTCCAACCCATTTCCTCAATCCTCATCAATTTCAACAACAAAAGAATCCCAAAATTGCAAGCCGAAGATCAAGCCAAATGGTGGGACACTTTAAATAAGTTTCAGAAATTGTTTCGCAAAGCTGCTGCGTCTTTGTACCAACAAGGGAAAATGGACCATGACGCTATGCATAACTATTTCATGTCGGTCACGGAACGGGAGGTTATCAATGGGATTCTCAATGTGAAAAATACCAAAAACCACTGTTTGGCCTACATTCGGTACATCAACAACATCAATCTTCAAAATCTGAAGAAAGCTTCCCTTTTTGTCGACATTATCAATCGTAGTCTTGACTCCGAATCGACTAAACTCTTGGCTAACCTTCGGGATGAGAGATTACCGGCGAAAATCGAAAGTAGCAATTTGCAAAAATACACAGTTGAATGGATTGGGCGTGAAGGTTTAGATAATGAAACCCATGAAGACTATCTCAAACATTTTATCACCCATTTCTACAAGAATATTATCAAATTGGTGGATCGAGCAATGCGAAAGGAGGATTCCAGCGCCCAAGGACAGATTGTCACAGAAATTCTTCAACATCTTCACGCTTGTAATAATTCAGTCCGGGTTTTCTATGGACGTGAAGACAGTCTTGAGCACATCCACCAATACATGACCAACGACTCTGATAAACTCTTAATCTTGTATGGGGAAGGTGGTTGTGGTAAAACCTCTCTCTTGGCCAAAAGTGCCAGTATGTCGACTAGTACCGAATGGTTCATGAACGCCAAACCCATTAGTATAATACGGTTTCTGGGAACCACTCCCGACTCATCAGCTTTGACTCCGACTCTCATTTCGATTTGTCAACAGATTTCGTACAATTTCATGCTACCTTTTGATGGTATTCCAGACGATTTGGTACCACTCACCGCTCATTTTAAGTACTTATTGACTTTGGCGAGTAAGGAACAACCTTTGTTGTTGTTTCTTGACTCTGTGGATCAATTAACTGGTACCCAGGATGCTAATAAAGTGTCATGGTTGCCGACTCGACTACCACCATATTGTAAAGTACGTACCGGTTTGGTACCACTCAAAATTGACTAAACTTATAGATTATCGTCTCGTGTGCGTCCGAAGATAGCAATCCTGAAGTCTCGCGTGATTACCACGTTTTGAGACGTATGGTCGACGTTGAAGAGAATTTCATCGAAGTCAAGGCTTTAGGCGAGGAGTTGGCTATGAAAGTTGTCAAGTGAGTACTCCCCCAGTGGCGCAGTCAGAGAGAGATAGCGTTTAGGGGGGCTTAACTTATCTAAAAAATTTCGGCCACGTCATTTCAAAAAAGACTTAAGTCTTACGCTTAATTGTCATAACTGTTTTAATGACAAATCAGAATGAATATGGCACAGCAATGTCATTCGGTTAACATTTCATACATGACGGCCCTTAGATAATTACTTTAATTTGAAATTATTACTGATAAAAAGTTATATCAAGTAAACTTTAACTTGTTGATAGAAGAAGATGTAGTAAAAAACGAATGTGTTTTCTTGTTTTGTATCTAAATTTTAATGACATTTCACGAGTGACATTTTATCAAAATTTTGTGTCGTTTCGTTCAGTTGTGGTTTAATTCTTTCCTTGAGTTTCTTGGCAAATCAGCTATAGCCAGGCACAAATTATTTTTTAGTTTTGAAAAATCAAGTGTGCCTTAGAAATTTTTAGAAAAACCTATTTTTTGTAAAATACTTATTAAAGATACAACAAAAATTTTATAAGAAAAGTTGTTTAGTATTAACATCTAGGCCCTTATACCAAATTTCAAAATCATTGGCTAACTAACATTTTTCATTTTTATTGAAGCTTTTTAGTAACAGTTACATAAAAAAAGTTTACTAAAGTCAAAATCTTAGGTCCGTATAATTTGAAAAACTTCGACTAACTTTGATCTCTCACATGTTCTTTTATGTTAAATTCTCAAAATAAAAAAATATTTGTAACAAAGACCGCCATGGAAAAATAAAATTGTATAATATAACAATATTAATCAGTGAAAGCTTCAATGTTAATTCAGTTTATTTAAACAGACTTACACGAAATTTTTCAAAAAATTATTTCTTGTATTTTTACAACATTTTTGTACTTTTTTAAGTCTCTTGAATCCTCAATTTTGTTCAATTTTTAAGTTTTTAGTTTTTTCAATTTTTGTGGAAATTTTGGGCGAATTTCGGTTTATTGCTAATAAGTAATAACTTCGGAATTATTGACGCCTCTTGTATTTAAAAATTTCTTTGCGAGATATTGTCTTGGCTTTGGCGTCAATCGCTAGATTTTTTTACTCTGATTACGATGGTATTAAGCTTTTTGCTCTAAGTTTGGCCGTAATCGTCGTTCAAAAAGTCAAAATTGTCAAAATTTTGACACTTTATTTAATGCGTTTTTTACGAAACTTACAGCAAAAGGCAAAAAACTACTTTAAATTACCTATCTAATGGCGCCAACCGGAAGTCACTCCGGGTGATGGTTCCGGGTACAGAGCCATTTTTAGTTTTTTAATAAAAATTCATATTTCAAGAACTATGGGTTAATTTTACATATAGCACTAGTTTTTCATAAGAATAAAAAAATTGATTTTTTGGTCAAAATCGTATACAGTGTTTATGCTTCTAGCCCTATTCTTAACTTTATTACTCAATATCTCAAAAACTATGCATCGTGTTCAGGGCGTAATTTTACGTCTAGAAAACCATATTTCCTGCGTTTTTACGACTTAAGGTAAATTGACTATTTTTACGATTTTACCACCGCTCGCTCACCTTCAAAAACTACGTAATTTTTTCAACTTAACCCAATAACGTTTTATACACTTTTTGGAGTCTTTAAGACCTCTAGAAATGTAGAAAACGTCATATGGATCAATTTTAAAGTTGATTTTTTTTTATTTTCGACGTGATTTTGTACCCGGAGCAGTTTATTGCTAATAACTCTGGAACTACTGGTGCTAGCCTCTCGCATTTGATATTGTTGAAAAGCAGATTTAATTTTTTATCAAAAAAAAAGATACTTGTCCTACGTTAAATAGTTATCGAGAAAATTACTAATAAAGTCAAAAAACTCCAAAATATTAATTCAACTATAACTTCTAAACGATCAAGAATTTTGCAAGTTTCTCAATGCAAATCGATTTCTCGGAACATTTTACATATGTCTACGTCAAAATATATTGTATCATGAAGGTACAGTTTTGCCGCAATTTACAAAATAAAAAAAGTAAAAATTTATGAATTTTCCAAAGTTATCACAACATCGAAAATAATTGAATTCAAAATGAAGTTTGGTTGTTTCTAAAATATAATTTAAGTTTCATTACCCCTACAAAATAATTTTGCCTGATTTTGTTCTCGCTGCGCCACTGTACAGGGTGCTGCATTTTGGATGTCCAAATAGGGAATCTCCGAAACTAAGAGGTTTAGCTAAAAAGGAGTAATACATTCTGGGGCTCATTTGTTGAGAAAATAATATTGGTTAAAACCGCATCCCGCTATCGTCTTTTGTTTTCGACTTATAGACAAAAATTGACATTTTAGCAATATCTAAAAAAATTCATATCTTCGTTATTATAGAAGACACAGATTTGAAATAAGAACATTATACAGGCACTTTTTTACGTAGAATTTAATAATGTAGTTAACAATTTTTTTCAGTTGTTTGTTTAGCCGTAATAAAATAAACTTGTATTTTTTTAAATGGGAATCATAGATGGCTATGTCATTTTTAAAAAGCTTGTTTTTTCTTATCTAAAAAATATATATTTGTAACAAATTATTATAATACATTTTTAGCAAAAAAAATCTTTGATTTTTGTTCGCAGTTGGTCATGAAAAAATGTTGCATCTTCAACTAAAAGGATTTAAAGTATATTATATTCAACCAGTGTCACTAATGAAAGAGTTTTCTAAGTACTAAGTGATGAAAAAGATGCAAAATAAATTGTAAATCAACTTATTGGCGACTAATAACATTTCTTTGTTTTTAAACAAGCTAACATTACCATTGCAACTTCTAGTGATACATAGAGTGTTGTAAAAAAAAGCTGCTTTAATTCTTCAATAAAATTTATTTTATATGACACAAAAATGATGATATGGCTATTCAAATACCCAAATTCCGTCTATGTGAAACGTTATCCTACCTTTATTAGATCATCAAAAAAAAATGTTTTTTCTAATTGTGTTGACTGTTGACACATTTGTTTTTCCTATTTTTGGATTTTTTAAAAATATGTAATAATTTTGTTCTGAAGCGCTCGCATATTTGTTCAATGCTTCTACCGTAGCGTATTTTTTAAATTTTTATAATTTTATCTATTTTTTCATCTATTTTACAGTTCACAAAACTCTTATTGATTATTATTTACACATTTGGAGTGAAATAGTTTTTCCATGGCCAACTATTATCACACAAAATATGTATTTCACTTTTTAAGTATAGTTATAAAAAAATATTCTTGTACAAATATATATTTTTTAGATCAGAAAAAAAATAAGCTTTTCAAAATTGCCATAGCCGCCTATGATTTCCATTTAAAAAAATACAAGTTTATCTTATTACGGCTAAACTAATAACTGAAAAAAATTGTTAACTACATTATTAAATTCCTCGTAAAAAAGTGCCCCTATAATGTCTTTATTTCAAATCCGTATCTTCTATAACAACGAAGATATGATTTTTTTTAGATTTCGCTAAAATGTCAATTTTTGTCTATAAGTCGAAAACAAGAGACGATAGCGGGATGCGGTTTTAACCAATATTATTTTCTCAAAAAATGAGCCCCAGAATGTATTACTCGTTTTTGGCTAAACCTCTTAGTTTCGGAGATTCCCTATTCGGACATCCAAAATGCAGCACCCTGTACTCCCCCTCTTAGTTTGTTTATTTTTTCTTGTTATTTTCCAAGGATGTGGATGAAAACCGCCTGTCGTGACCTTACAAACTACCAATGGCGTCTCGTATCGAACGCTATTGAAAAATGTAGTTTACCGATTTTTGTTAAACTCGTGTTTGCCGAAATTTGCCGATGGCGCAGCTATACCAAATCCCAAGACACTCATTTAGCCTCAACTGTTATGGACTCGATCATGATGCTATTTGAACGTATAGAAAAACAACACGGACGCATTTTAGTGTTTCATGCTTTGGCATACATAACAGCTGCCAAAAGTGGACTATCCGAGTCCGAATTGGAGGATTTGATTTCACTCGATGATAAGGTACTCGATGATGTGTATCAGTACCATTTACCTCCAGTTCGGAGAATTCCACCCTTGTTGTGGACCCGAATTCGGAACGACTTACCCAATTATCTCTCCGAACGTGAAGCTGACGGTGTTAGTGTCATGAATTGGTACCATCGCCAGTTTAGAGACACGGCAAAGGAGCGCTACTTTAAGAATATGAACATGGCGATGTATTTTCATTCAATGATTGCGGACTACTTTCTGGGGATTTGGGGCGGGGGGAATCCCAAGCCGTTCAAATATACGGAAATACAGAGACACAGGTGAGGTGAGGGTACTTGGTGGTACTTGTCCCACATTTGGGGCACTTCTAGGTTCAATTTAACCGATAAGGAAGGCGTAGCTGATCGAAAAGTACCAGTCCAGCCTTTGTTGTTTTATACCAAAGATGGGAAAGTCTCACGGTACAATTTGAGGAAATTTGGCGAATTGCCTTTTCATTTGGTACGATCGCGTCGATTTAAGGATTTATACGAAAATGTTCTTTTTAATTACGAGTGGTTACATGCAAAGTTATCGAGTTGTCCCCTTCAGGCCGTTTTGGCCGATTACGAGGATGCTGGTACTCATATTGAAGACAAGGATTCACGCAGGTACCACTTTGGCCGTTTCAGGGAACCTTCTAATTGGTTCTTTTAGAGAATTAATGTTGGTAGCTGACGCTTTACGTCTTGGTGGTGCTGTTTTAGGACAGTACCCTAACATGTTGGCACCACAACTAATCGGTCGTTTATTACCAGAAGTGGGGCCAAACCCAAATATCAAAATGTTACTAAATGATTGTGATATTAAAGGACCAGTACATTGCTCACTTTTACCGGTTTATCACTGTTTACATACACCCGGTGGACCCTTAAAATATTCACTTGAAGGTCACCAGTTTGCCGTCTTTGCGATTTGTTTAACATCTGATTATCGGTATGTTGTTTCGATTTCGAATCGTTTCATCACTTGGGATTTATCGACAAGTGATTTGACAAGGGATGTTAATCCCAATATTGAGGGGATTATGCAACAGTTGGTTTTAAGTCCGGATAATAAGTGGGCCGGGGCTTATACCAATAATAATCAGGTGAGTTGCAAAATTGTGATTTACCGGGGAAAAAACTATGCACCAGTCTAACTTTGTACTTGCCATCTAAGATAAGATACCAGGAACATGGAAAAAATGTTTAAAAAAAATTCGAAGTTATGAGGATTTAAAGTTTGGACTTTGACTCTATTTATTTCTGTTGGAAAAATAATTTAAATTTAAATAATTTTGTTTGCTATAGGCTATTAAACGAAGAAACAAGGAAGCTGTATCCTAAATTGTAACTATGTTCAATGTTATTTGTGGATATTATTGACAAAATTTTTGTCCCTTTACTAAATAATTGTAAAAAAACATATACAAGATCATCAGTATCATTAAATAGATATAAAAAAATGTTAAATGTCAAAAAATAAATGGCAAAATTTTTTGACAGATAGAATTTTTCAAACATTTTTTTCATGTTTCTGGTATCTTAGCTTACTTAAAAATTTTCTCTGGGGCGCGAGTTCTAGCGCAGCCCTGTATGTCAAAAAACCCTTATTTAGGAAGTTGGTCCGAACCCGAAAAATGTCTTTTTGTGAAAATTATAATAAACAAGCTTGCTCAATTATCAAATTACAAATACATAAATTTATTTAAGAAAAATATTTTGCAAGTATACAGTATGTTCCCGGATTAAATTTACAAGAGGAAAAAAAAATTACCTTTGAATTTACGCCAAAACTGCAAAGGAAAAACATTTTTAGCTTAACTTGACTTTTAAGGTTCTTTATCTACAGCTTTCAAAAATCAAGAATGTAGAACTAGTTTTAAATGCCAGAATTTTTAATAAACTGTGAATTTTGCCAATTTCTACCAAATTATTTCTTTTATAATCAAAATTCTGAACTTAATAATACATTTTATATTAGCCAGTCAAAAGGAAACAAATTTTTACCTTTGATTTTACGCCCAGAATGCAAAGGAAATACTTTTTTTCTATAGCAGATGTTAAACTATTTTTTTTTAAAACTCTTTTGAGTAGATAAAGTAACACTTTAACAGCAAGGGTTATTTTTGCTTTATCTGAAGCGAGCAAATATGTAACTAAAACTTCATTATTCTGAATCAGTGGAAAGAAAAGTTAATTTTTTTCTTACTTTTGGACTTGTAATAATAATCTTCCTTTGCTTTTCAAGTCCCATCACATTGGGGATTTTATTTTTTTGACAACGATGTCACTTTGACAATAAATGAATTAATTGAATAATGATTGTTTTTGTTAAAAATGGCTGTTTTTTAGGAGCTGTTTTTTTAACTTGCCATTTATTAAAATTATGTTTTTTACAAACATTTTTGTTATTTAACTTGCGTTAACTCATCTGTCAAAATCACATCATTGTCAAAAAAATAAAACGCCAATATGATGGAATTTAAAACGTAGAGAAAAAATTACACTAGTTTACACGATTTTTATACCTTAGTAGCTAAAAGTTAATTTCTTATAATTTCTTAAAAAAAAAATTTTAAAAAAGTCCACCACGTTACGTTTAAGAAATATGTAATTAACAAAAATACAGAAACAGCCAAAGAACAAATTAAAAATGAGTAATTTTACTTGGTTTTATTATACTTTTTGGATCAGTTTTCTTTATAACAATCCAACAGTAATCTACTAGTAATCTAACACATTTTCATCCCTTAAGATCTTGATGAAAACGCTCGTCTTGTTTGTCACTGATGCACCCTAAATTTTTAGAAAAGAAGTCAAAATGCGAGTGAAATGTTTTTAAGACCTATTTAGACCCATATAGTAATAATTTTGCAATAATTCAGCAACAATTTGAATTTAAATAAATTTTAAATCGGAGGCATTTGTACAGAAAGCAGAAAAATTATCGTCTGTAACAAAAAAAGTGTGACGTGATGGAAAAATTTAACAATTATTTTTGTTTAATTAAAGGTAAGTTAACATAAAAATAATAATTCGATTAAAGATATATTAAACATCTATGTAGACTATGTGTTATTATAGTTATTACAAGCTCAAAATCAAGAGAAAAATTAAATTTTCTTTCCACTGAGTGAAAGTAATAAACTTTTAAAATTACGGACTTACTGGTTTCAGGTGAAGCAAAAAATGTTTTGCTTTTGCAATGTTAGCGTAAAATAAAAAAATCCGGGGACATACGGTATAATATTAGTTATTATTATTATTATAATGGCATTAAATCTACCACTTTGGGTTTTTTGCTTTGTTCAGAAGTAATAAACATAAATATAAAAAACGGAAGAAACTAGCTATTTGTTAATAAAATTAAAAATAAATCACCAAAATTTTGTTAGGGTAATGAAATATATGGGCATGCATATTTTTTTCTCTAAAATTTGCTGTCATTTTGCAAATTATTATAATCACCATTTAATAATTCATACTCATTGAAGAAATTTTCTGAAAAACTTCCTAAATAAAGGGTCTTTCGACATATTACCTGCTCCCCAACTAGTTAGTCGGAAACAGTATTGCAACAAAGCGCAGTGTGAGCAGAAAGTTAGACTGGTGAATAGTTTTTTCCCCGGGTGTACCATTTGACAATTTTTCGTTTCAAGACTGTACTACTTAATATGTTATCGAGCGAGTTTGTTATTATTGATAATCCACTTCCTGAAGGGGAAAATGTGTACGGGATTTATTTACTTAATCGAAGTCTCTATATCTATGGTGGTACCAATTGGGTACAATTTGATATGAGGGGTAACAAAGAAGAGGAGTTTACGTCAAGTGTCGATCGAAATGAGTGGCAAATTCTTTGTAAGTATTTGTTTGTGGTACCAAGTAGTTTCGAATCATGGTTCTAGTAATGGAGTTTGATAATCCCAAAGATTATCGAATAATATATTGGAAAGGTACTCTCGATGATGATAAAATGTTACTTTGCTTGAAAACAGAAGACACGGAATATGAACCATTCGAGTACCATAGTGCTATAGTCTTAACTAAAGACAAAACAACTCTCTACGCATGTACCACAGATGGTACTTACTCACTCGCAAAATTCACCAAATCGGAGGAAACCCACCGATGGGAATTTACCGAAAATTTACCACGGATGGAAAACGACGACAGCGAAGTGATGTTACAACTAAAACTCGATAAACACGATAAAGTACTCTTTGGTACCACAAGTAACGGGTTTGTTATATGGGATTTTGATAGTACCAATCAAGAAGCTATAGTTTTGAAACTCCCTTATGGTACCAGAAACATCACCACTAAAATCCTCCAATCGAATTCGATCATGTTGAGTGGCCACCGAAACTACGCCATAGCGGGCGTCCGTAAAAACTTGTACGTTTGGAGCATGGAGAGTCACAAACTTGTCAAAATTTTGGACGCTCATTTTGGACGAATCATCCAATTGGAGGCGCTAACAATCGGGAATTGGAATAGTATTGTGACGTCATCGATTGACCGTACTGTCAAAGTCTGGAATATTAATAACATTTTTGAGCAAGTTCACGTGATTGACAGACATGAGCTACAAGTTGACGCGATTAGGTACGTTTCAAAGTGGCAATATCCTGTATACAGGGTGCGCCCAAACTCGCGCCCTGCATGTATCAGGTAAGATACCAGGAACATGGAAAAAAATTTCTTCATTATGAGAGTTTAAATTTTGCTCTTTAACTATATTTTTTTCTGCTGGAAAAATAATTTTCCAAGTTTTTTTGTTGCAAGCTATAAAAAGAGGAAACAAGATGGCTGTATCCTAAATTGTAACTTTGTTTAATGTTATTTGTGGCTTTTATTGGCAAAATTTTTGTACCTTTACTAAATAATTATAAAAAAACATATAAAATACAAGATCATCAGTATCATTAAATAGACGTAAAAACAAGACATTTGCTATACCAGGTGAATAAAAAGTATGGAACCAAACGTTTTTCGCTTAAACTATTTATTTTTTGAAAAAACGATGAGTGATTAAGTACTATAAAAATGCGATGATTTAACAAGAATTAAATTTTTCGAAATTTCCTTTTGTTTTTAAGTTCTACAAAAAAAAATATTTTTTTAAATGGCAACCCACTATAAAATCACTTTTCTCATAAAAGCTATACTCTACGAATTATAACTATCTGCCTTATATTTAATTTTTTCAAAAAAAATTTTCACATATATTGCAATTTTGACAAAAAAAATCGCACAACTCAAAAACAAAACAAAATTTCGTTCTGAAAATACGATCACATTTCTATATTACTTTAATTTATATTAATTATTATTTTCTAGAGGCAAATGATTAAAAATAAAACCGCTTGGTTCCATACTTTATATTCACCCTGCATGTGTAAAATAATCTAAAACTTTCTGATTTTCTTTAACCCTTTAACAGGCAGAACCCAAAAGAACTTACAATATTAATTGTATATTGCAATTTTTTTGGCTTCTAATCAAGAATGACTCAAAACAATGTTTTTTGGTCAAAATCATTTTTAGTTTTTTTGAAAAACGCCGGTACATATTTATACCAGAGACCCATTAAAAATTTTCTAAAATTATCTTTGGTACACAATGGTACCACAAAAGCTCTAAAAAACAGGTTTGTTCTCACGATAGTGGTAATTATGAGAATGGGAAATGATTATTGTTGGCCCTTGTAATCGGACCAATAAATTAACAAATGTGTCCAACAAATCAAATTCAAGAATTTGCAAAAACCTCAGCGATTATCAATAAAAAACTGTTTTATTTCAATTCGAATTTAGTTTGGAAAAGACGCAAAAATAATGAATTTAAATTATTTTTTTTCCAATATATCACGAAAAATTGATGTTAGATAAGGGACTATTTCGTCAATTTTTTTCTCAGTAGATTCAAAAAAAAATGCAGATTAAAACTTTCATATGACTTAAAAATGATACATTTTTTAAATTTGTTTCCTCAATTGAGTTTAAAAATTCCCGTTTAGTGCATTGAAAATTGTGTACTCAGTTGGCAATAAAAAATTACACTTATCAACAAATCGACAATATTTGGACAATTTGTACAAATGAACGCAGAAATAATGAGCTTAAATTTAATTCTTCATTTGGCAATAAAAATAAATCGTTTTGGTGATAAAAAATAAGGACTATATTTGTAAATTTATATTTGTTTTCCTCATTGGCTTCGAAAAAACTAATTTTTGCAATCTACGAATTTTTACCTTTTATATGTATTTTGTTATTAGGTATTTCAAAACTGTACCTCAAAGGTACAGAGTGGTTATATATGATTTTCATCTAGCCAGCTTTGGAATTTTTTTGCATATAACTCGCTCTACTATTTTAAACGCTCTAGTTCTGTCATTAGTGTCACTTATTAATTAATAATAAATTGTTGTTAATTAAATTTTTATTGTTTCAACTAATTTCCAATAATAATTGATAATAATGTATACTTTGGAAGAAAACAAGTCTATAATTGAAGTCTATTTTCGAAGTGGACGCTTAATAAACGGCATTTTTTTAATTTTGAGTTACAACAAGTAGGTACCCTTATTTTCGTAAAGCGGAAAAACATGGAAAAAATGTTAAAAAAAAATATCTATAAAAATTTCGAAGTTCTGAGAGTTTGAATTTTGCATTTTGACTCTATTTATTTTTGTTGAAAAAATAATTTTCCAATTTTTTTTGCTACAGACTATTAGAAGAGGAAAGAAGAAAGCTGTATTCTAAATTGTGTCTTTTATTGTCATAATTTTTGTACCTTTATTAAATAATTGTATAAAAACATATACAAGATCATCAGTATCATTGACAAATAGAATTTTTTAAACATTTTTTCCATGTTCCTGGTATCTTATCTTACTTGAAATTTTTCTCTGGGGCGCGAGTTGTGGCGCACCCTGTATAGATACTTCCGTTTTTCTGTCGTTTTCGTTTAATTTTCTTGAAGAGTGTGAGCCACATTTAGGCGAAATGTCACCAACTGTCAGATTGAATGATTGAAATCCAACGCACTCTTGGTTAAGGTTTTTTATTCAACTTAAAATTTATGCACTTTTAGGCCTGTTTTTCTCTATAAAACTCTACTACTTTGAGAAATTATGATTGAATTATTGTTTTTTACTTTCACTCAATCTCTACCTTTCGCCGTTTTCTACTTTTAGCGCGTCAAAATTTTCCAACTCCAATTGCTATCGCGTGACAAAGATGGTTAAATAAACGTTTTACACGGGTGTGAGAGCGTTCAACCTATCGTGTAGATAATATAAAACGTCAAAAGTCAAAAAATAAATGTCAAAATTTTTTGACAGATAGAATTTTTTAAGCATTTTTTCCTACGACCATATACGAAACTAGATCATAATGCACAATTACATATGCGCGAAAATTGGCAATATCGTACGAGGTCGAAAAAGTGTGCGATTTGTTTTCGCACTGTGTGTTAGAAATCTAACGCACAATTCACACTCGAATGTTTTGTATTTTTTTTAATTTAACGTTTTTTTTTTGTATCTATTATAAAAAATAAATCGTTATTCAAGGTATTTTTGTATCCATTATAAACAATAAATCGTTATGAAAAAAAATATGTTCGTAAGAAAAAAATTATTTATGGTCGTAGGAAAAATAGTGTACAAAAGGAAAGTGTCTAACGCACTCGCGGTATTGCCTGTACTCGGCTAACGCCTCGTGTGCAACTTTCCCGCTTGTGTGTTATTTATCACTTTCCGTGCTCGTTATGTAGTATACTATTTCCATGTTCCTGGTATCTTGTCTTACTTGGAATTTTTTTCTGGGGCGCAAGTTCTGTATTGACTAGTTTTTAGCTTATCGGATGACTTAAGTCTTGCGGTTACTGTAACTCGTAACTGTGTTGGAGTTTGGGACTTACGAATCGGTAAATTGATGTCAAAACTAGCCGATAGTCCCTTGGGTGCGATTGTGACCCATGCCATAATCACCCCAGATGGTAAATACATTATTTCGGCGGAATCTGGTAATTTTTTGATTTGGTTGCGGTTGACCCAACAAGTGATTTACAAAGATGAACAACCGGGGATTAGACAGTTGACTTTGATGGACGATGGTACTAAAGTACTGTCTATTTCCAAACCGAGTAATCCACCAGGTACAGATCTGGTGCGTACAGTGGCTACAGTGTGCGTCCGTGAAGTCCCAAGTAAGTCCAAAAACCGAATTGTGTTTTTTTTAACCGAATTTGCGCCAGGTGGTGAGATGGTTTACAGTTTCGAGTACCCAGTCAGATCAATAACCGGAGTGTTGTTCAAACCGGCGGTTATAACCTCCGATAATCAACATTTGGTCGTAGTAGCAGCTGATAAGACAAATCGTGATTGTATCATTGTTTACAATGCTACCAACGGTAATCTTGTCCATAAAATATCCCTGAAAATTTGCGGAGTCAAAGATGTGGGTTGTTTGGTGGCAATGCCCCATAAAGGTCACTTGATTGCCGTTATGACAATCGATAAAGGTGCAATTATTGACATAAGATCGAAAAAACATCTTCGAAGTGTACCAAAATGGGGCGGAAGCGTCACCAAGGATGGTAAGTACGGCCTTTATGCTCCTTCTAGAGGTGGCCTTGAGTTACTCGAGTTGAAAAAAGGACAAACTGTGCGAACTTTTATCCCCAAAGTTGCTGAAGGTGTCTTCACTATCATTTGTTTGTTTAATAAAACCGACGAATACGTTTTGTACTATCACAGTGGGCGTAAAACTTTAAGAGTTTTCCGGTTTGTGTCCAATTTGGGGGTTTTTATTCTATTTTGGGGTATTTTAGTACTTTGGATGCCACCATGGTGGCTAATTACCGAGTCCAGGCTGAGTTAACCGCCGTTGAAAGTACCCCAGATGGGAAAGCTCTAGTTTTGGGTACTGTCGATGGGTGTGTGTCAGTTTTAGCAATTGTGGATACTGATAAGCAAGAAATTGATGAGTATTTGGCCGAAATGCCGTCGAGGGATGAAGAAGTGAGTGATAAACGAATAGGAAAAAGTTTGATCGATATTTTTAGTGGAAGAAAAAAGTGAATAGAATGAAAGCAGCGACGAGGTTTAAAGCAGTCGGGTCAATTGCCAAACTATCGACTGTTTTTGGGAGTAATATTAATGTTGTTAACAATAATATCGAAGAGGAAAGGGAGGAAGAGGTCGCAAATGCGGAATAACTTACAAGAAATTGGGCTTTCTTTCTCGTTTTTTATTTTTTTATTTTGAGATTTCAGATGTTTATTTCTACTCCTAGAAGTACCTACGATAATTAGTAATTAATTACAGCTGACAATCGAGATAACAAATGAACTTCTAGTTAAAAAAGAACAAATCAAGAGTGCTTGTTATGTTTTGTTGCAGTGCTCAATAAATTTATTTCCTGTTTCTTACTGTTCTCTTCTGTATTGTATTTTTCCACTTTAGAAAGGAGTTTCTACCCTTTTTTTTCTCTATAAGCGAAAAGTTTATACAGAGTGGTCCAGAAGTTGGAAACGATTTTTTTCTGGCGAAAATATCAATTTTTTTGGCAAATAAATTTATAGGTAGGTGTGCAATGGCTATAAAAATGCTATTCAAAAATAAATTGAATATCAATTAATTGATTATACTTACGACAATTTTTTTAAATAGAAACCTACCACATATTTTTTCTAGACAACGAGCTTGTTACAAGAATTGTTCCGGTGCAAACATTTTTTTGGAAACCTAACCTAAAAAAATGTTTGACTTACAAGTAAGTAAATTCAGTGTTTACGTTCAATAGTCAAATTAAGAACTTGCTTTTGAATAATTAACTTTGTTCAACTGAGTTGGCTAACTGATGTTGTTTTTGTTCAATTTTTGTTTTTTTTGTCATTTCTTATTAAAGAATTCTTTCTTGTTTTTTCTTTTTGTTTTTGAGAGACTGGCAATGGTTTCTTTCTTTACTTTTAGTTATTAAGTAACTTCCGAATTTATTTTTATTCAAGTTTTGTATTATTTATAATAATTATTTTTATTTTTATGTTATTTTTTTTTCTATGAATTTTCTTTTGAAGTTAAGTTGAATAGCTTCAAGCTAGACTTCGCCTCTGCATCTTTGTATTACTTTTAATTTAGTAATAAAGACCTTTATTATTATTATTATTAAGTAATAAAAAAAAATTTTTTCGAGTAAACCACCAGTTTTTTTTTTTTCGAAATAAATTAATAAAGGTTGTAAAGAAACGATGCCAAAATATTTTTTATTTTAATTAATTGTTTAAACTTTTCACCAGAAAAAATTGTTTCCAGACTTCTGGACCCCTGTATACAAGAACCAGTAATAAAACCTTTGAAAATATTCCAAAATTTGGAAATTCGCATGCCTTTGTGAATATTAATTAAAATAATACAGAAAAATGTTTTTAAGCAAATGTTCTCTGACAGAAAAAAATAGTCATTTATTATACAAGACGATAAAGAAATTGTTTATCTACGAGTGAAAAGGTTAAGTTTACGAGTGGACTTTTTTCACGAGTATAATATTTCACGTGTATAATATTTCGGTTTTTTTTGTACTCACCTACCAGAATTTCTTATACAAAATAAAGAATATAAACAGTAGATAAAAATTACTTTATTTCACTAGACGATTAAAGTCTACTTTATCTACTGAAATTAGTTGATAAAAACACTCTTTAGGTAACACTGAGTACTAAAGGCTTATTTAAAAAAACATTTTTTTGCGTTTTTCTACTTTTTAGTCTTTACTTATTGTTTTGTGAAGTCATTTAAATTTTAATATTCTTGATTTTTGAATATTTTATTATTGTTATTAGTTTTTTTTTTATTTTTTCGATTTTTGAACAACCCGTTCCTTTTTTTCCTGCTCTATCGAATGGCGTTAGTTCCATCTTTGTATTTAAAAAATTGTTTATAACAATTGTTAATTGTTTATAAATTATTAATTAAAATAAATATTATTGCATTGTCACGGGAATTACGTATGTATGCAAAATTTAGTTTGTTCGGACAGCAAAAACTTTCTCTGAAACTCGTGCTCCGCACTCGCATTATAAATAATTAGCATTTTCAATTCTAATTACTTATTTCTGACAATTTGTGAGTGTTAAGACAGGGTTGTCACAGTAAAACAATTTTTTTTTTGTAATATCGCTTTATTTTTTCCTACACTTAGTGACTTACAAAACAATAATAAATGTTAATAATTACAAAAAGGTACGTTTCAACAAGTTTGTGCCCTGCACGAAAATAGGTGCGAAATGCAAAATAAGAGTAGTCTTTGAATCGAGCACAAACCCATTTCAATAAATAAACAAAAAAACAACAATCACAGTAAATAACGACATTGATGCGACGTGTTAAACATTATCCAAAAATAGCTCATTATCCACGTAAATTCGTCTTTTTTCTGGTCATCAAATCGTTAATATAAAGCACTAAGCTCGGATTACAGGTTTAATGCATCTTCAATGTCTTTTTTTTGGTCACTTTCCCCTTGAGCACTTGCGAAGCACCTTTAACCATCAACAAAAACCAATAGACTTGGGGCAGGAGCAACGTTACAATGCTAACTTTACATCCAGTTGGTAACGATCGAATCGCCTTTGAAATAACAAAATCGCATCAAAGATAAAATCACCTGAAACTTACCGAAAAGTAATCCAAATCGACGCTTCTTGCATACAAGTAAATCACATACGGGAACATTGCCACCCTACAGACGAAAAAAGTCCCCAACATCACAAGGCCATTAATGACATACAAAATTGAAGACTTCATCCCAATCTTCGAAAGGATACCTCTCAAGGACACAAAAGGAGTACTAGCCTCCATCAGGTACACGAAACCAAAGAAACAGTCACCGAGGCCCCCTCGCAAATACTTAATAGCATTATTAGGGAAATGTCACTAAATTGTGCTACCAACCGTTATGACTAAAAACCCGAAGCCGCCTATAAAAATGTGATGTCCCACGATGACCGCATGGGTTTGCAAATAACTGAAAAAATTAACACCTGAACGTTTACCATCGCCGTTCATGCTGACTTGCACAATTTTAGCATTGTGAACTTTGTACATGGACCAAATGTCGTAGAAAAAATAGGCAGCCCCAAACCAGGCGTACGCCTCTGAGATGTAGTGAGAGGTGTGGAGCATGTCTCTGGTGCAGGAATAGGTGCAGCTGGTCACCCCCGTGATGCAGCAGAAGAGGGCCTGGACGGCTGAGACTTGTCTGGAATGTGGGGGCTATCAAACGCTTTTGATCACTTGGGACTTACTTGTTGCTGATATCGTAGACATCTGCCACTGAAAGTTTGTAAGTCTTGACGAACTTTTGGCCCAGAGAGGTGCGCAACATTAGATTGTTGCTGACGATGTACAAAACGGTGAAAAACACCAATCCGTAGCAAAACAACGAAAAGCCCCTTTTTATCGAAATTTTAGCCTCCCAGTCGAGGTCGCTGACGGATAATACTGACAAAACAAGTGTGGACAGCAGGACGAAAATCAGCGGGATGTGCATGTGAGTCTTCCGGTGCTGCAAAACAGGAAAAAAAGACAATTAGTGGCAACTTACGCAACATTTCTACCTTCATCACTGATAATTTGAACACAAATAGAAATTCCTTATCTTTTTGTGTAAATATTTATGACTTTTAAAGGGTTTATTTCGACAAATTGCCCGCGCACTAATGGGAGGAATCCGACGATTTTATTACAAGTTTTACGGGATTTTCCGTATGGAAATTCAGTCGGGAAACTCACCTCTTTTTTTATCTGCGATATTAGTTGCACTTTCGATTTCATCTTTTACACTTTTTCGAATGATACTGGCGATAAATCAGTCTGTTTTTACATGGTTGTGTGCAATTTTGTCACATAGTGCGGCTGGGTTTGAGGTTAGGGACGAACTTTTTTCAATTGTCATTTAATTGTCAAACAACAACGCGAAACTGTCAAAGTCCAAATTTGAAATATGTGCGCTAAATTCAAATTTGTATGGCAATTTTTGAAGTTTGATCGATTTGTTTAAGTCTGCTTGAAATGACTAGAAAAGATATTTTTTAGCATTTAGATTTGGAGCAATTTTATTGAGATTATTTTTGAAATTTTTTTTTTATAGTTTCAACGTTGGCGACACTTTTTCAATGATTTTTGACAGGACGCAACCAAGTTTCAAAATCTTATAAAAGTTTTGGTGCTATAAATGTTACATTTATCAGTGAATTTCGGTTATTTGATGTGATAAATGAAGAGAAGTGTTTTAACCTGATTGTGAACTGTATTTATTTTGATAAGATTCTCTAAATTCCAGGGTAAGCATTTTATAATTTATCATTAAAATTAATAAAAAACACGTATTTTGATTAATTAAAGTAAATTAAAGATGTTTTAATTAATTATCGGTACCGTCTGAATTTTGGAATTAGCACAATTAGACAATTAGAATTCATTATTTTGTTTAATTTTATGATTCAGTAAAAATTATTCAATTTTTATTATTACTGGTACAGTTGGAGACAAAATACTTTGGTCGTCACTTTTCTGACACTTTAATGTAATTCAAGCTTTAACGTTAAAATGAATGACAATTTCAAATTAATGACAGCTATTATATTTTCCTATCAAAAATATGTACATACAACTTGTCAACTATAATTGACAGTAACTAAAAATAAGGTTAACAGTCCTAAAGCATGCATCACAATTTAATGTCACTCAAGTGACATTAACGACCAAATTTTTGTTTAATTAGTTGTATATTTCTGTCAGTAATCGTTTTAATTACATACGAATAATTATAAAAATTGATTATACAGGTTGAGTGAGAAATGTGTGCCTATAATTTTTTATCTTTTAAAACACTAACACTTGTTTAGTTTATTGTACAGTTGCGGTCACGGAATTTTGAACGTTTATTATTCGATTGACATAAAATTGTCAAATGGTCTTTATGCAACTAACCTCACTTTCGGTTGTTGTAATTTTTATTTTGACCGCAAGAGACAAAATGCCAACAAATCAAAATAATTTATTGAGCTTATAATGTAAAAACAGCAGATGCTATTTTTTTAGATTTATTTGAATTATTAGTAATAATAATAATTAATAAAAAAATATTCTTTTATTTTTATTACAAAACTTACCTTTTCTTTATATTTCTTTTAACTTACCTTTTGTTTACTTATCCACCATATTTTTATTTTAATATTTTTATGTTAACCCCCAAAACTTCCCCCTAGCTGAGCTAATGTTTCTAAGCATTAAAATCAACAAAAATATAATTTAAAAAATGTACTTTTACTTTTTCTAAAATTTTGTTGTACATATTTACACAATTTTTGAAAAATCTATCACTGGAAGAATTAACTATACGTGTTTCAGAAATAAGTACATTAGTTTTAATCAGTGACAGATTTTCTAGGGAACAACAGAATTGTTATGCACCATTTTTTAGAAATCGATATTTTTTGAGACATTTTTTTCGAGGCATTGTTGTTAATTTGTTTGCCGGATTTTGCACGTGGTTAAAATGATTTTTTTTTCTGTGACACTCCTGTATAGAATAACACTTTTCGTGAATGTTTTCTTTATTAAAAAATACGAAATAAAACGGGGAAACACAGTGCTAACAACACATTTTGAGGCACTCGCCACAACACTCGTCACACTCGGAACAACAGTCACAACACCAGTGACACGTAAGGCAATCACCGCAATTACAGCAATCGCAACAACAACAATTTGGATCGAGACAACACATACAACAACCTGCTGTCACGAGAGGATTATCATCGGCATCGAAATTCTTTGTTCTTTTCGGTTGTTGTTGAACAATTTCTTGCACAGTATTGACTGGCTGTTGGAATTGAACATTTGAGTCATCGTTAATTTAAGTAAATTCGTAATTGTATACCTGAGTGGAATTGTTGGCCGGGATTACGGAACTTGAAGAGAAAAGTGTTTAATTAATTTATGATTGCGGGAAAGTAACTCATTTACCTGACACAAATACCCATCTTGAGGGAAATTAATTATGTCAACAAATACAAAACGAGAGAAATAGGCGGGCTGTTGGTTACTTGACGAAAATAAATTTCGGTATTGTTCGTTTTTATTCGTTTTATAATTAGTCGTTGTGGTTGCATCAATGTTTACGTAGCGGGAAAATCAAGGTCGTTATTTAATCAAAATCACAACATCTACAGTCACAATTATCACAATCGCAATCACAAGTTCCACAATCGTTGCAAGCAATGCAACACATATCAAGAATTAGCTTGTCGCAAAAGATGTCACTTCTTGTCGGTTGTTGATCGATGACCTTTTGTTCCTGTAAATGTTTCTTTTGTTCGTCTTCAGGAGTTGTATTTTCAGTTTCGGTATTGGTGTTTTCTGCGTGAGCAACACTGAAATTTGATTTCAAATGTTATGATTGTTTATTTCTGAAATTTTTACCTAAGCAGAAGACCCATTATACGCGTTGGTATAAACAACTATATTAAATATTGGTGGGGCTAGTCTGATGAACTTGATCGAAATGCGACGAAACAAGGTCGTGGCTTGTGTTTTTATGGTGGACTATGTATAAGAAACAAATTGAATTTTTAAGTTTTTTTTTATTTTTTTTTATTTAATTTTACTTATTTTGGTACAAAATTTTATCTGCAAACACTGCAATCACAATCATTAGTCACAATCGCAGTCACAATTTCCACAGTCACAGCCGATAAAACTAATAAATTCGTCGCCACGTTTCGATACTGTATACACGTCTTCAGGCTACAAATTGGCGGTTAGTTTTTTACATAATTGGATAATTTGACCTTACCGAAGAATTTTGTTGTGCGCATAAAGATGATTTTTTGAAAAAACCTACAAGAATTCTCGGCAACATCAAACTCCCTAATTATAACCAAACGTGTCAATAAATAATACCAGGTGAATAAAATGTATGGAACCAAACGCTTTTTTTGCTTAAACTATTTATTTTTTGAAAAAACTAATTGATGAGTGATAAACTACTATAAAAATGTGATGATTTAAAAAGAATAACATTTTTCGAAATTTCCTTTTGTTTTTGAGTTATACAAAAAAAAATATTTTTTTAAATGGCAACCCACTATAAAATCATTTTTCTCATAAAAGCTATACTCTAAGGATTACAACTATCTGCTTTATATTTAATTTTTTCACATAAATTGCAACTTTGACAAAGAAAAATCGCATAACTCAAAAACAAAACAAAATTTCGTTCTGAAAATACGATCACATTTTTTATATTACTTTAATTTATATTAATTATTATTTTCTGGAGGCAAATGATTAAAAATAAAAACGCTTGGTTCCATACTTTATATTCACCCTGTATAAAATATATGTAAAAATACATTTGTCAGACGACACATTAAATTATACACGTTAAAATGGTTGCAAACGGACAAAACAAACATTATTGTGGAAACGAACTTAACCCTATTTTTAATTATTAAGAAAAATATCACAGATTATTTATTATGTTTTAAACTAGTTTGGTAATTATCACAGATTACGAGGTGTTCTTTTTAGGAAATAATTATCACCGATTATGAGTTGTTATTTTATTTTTTAACATTAAGAAATATACAGGGTGATTCTTTTAGAGGCTACATTAGAAACTTTTTAACTTCTAATGCAGGTAGGAATTTGAAATTTTGTACACAACCCAAATCGGCCAGTCTAAGTTCAATTAAATTATTTTCAAAATGGCTGAACTTCCGGAACTACGAAAAATTGGCGCCAACTTTAAAATTTTAAATGGTTTTCCCACTATCGCAGAATAGATAAAATTACAAAAGTTGGTATAGCTGATAACCTTTAAACACCTAAACAAATTCAAAGATCAGTTGTTGAAATTTTTAATCATGTGCGTCTTAAACGGCAAAACAATTTTAATTTTGATTCATATTCATATTTGAATTCAACAAATTGTTGCAATATGTATAATGAGTTGCGGCAAAAAAGTTCGTAAATAATTCTCTCGTGAATAACCCTATATGGAAAAAACGCAAGAGACCTCTTTTTGTCAAAAACTATGGAATTTAGAATTTTGTTGCTGAAAGTGGCAAGAACCAACGGCCAATTAGGGTACTTTTTACCTTAAACCCCCCATTTTATCTTTGAATTCGTTTGGGTGTATAAAGGTTATCAGTTGTACCAAATTTTGTAGTTTTATCTACAATGTTTTCCAAAATATTGCAAAAAATCTATTAAAAGATTCAGGGGATGTAGCTCCCTTATCTAATATTATAATAAACTTTTATCATAAAATTGAATATTCTATCACCTGTTTAAATTTGTAAGAATAAAAAGGGAATACCCTGTATATTCAAATATTAAATAATGAAATAGTTGTAGTTCCACGAAAAATAGTTCGTTAAAATACACACACAGCGATGTGACTTGTGTTTTCATGGTGGACTATGTAGAAGAAACAAACTGAATTTTAAAGTTTTTTTTAATTTTTTTTTATTTAATTTTAATTTTGTGCTTATTTTGATACAAGATTTTATCTGCAAACTTAGACACTGCAATCACAATCACCACAATCACAATCTCCGCACTCGCAGTCACAACCTCCACAATCGCAATCGCAATCACAACCCCCACAATCGCAGTCACAATTTCCACAGTTACAGCAACAACAATAATCACAATCGCCGTTGTGGTGATAATGATGATGATGATCGGGTGTAATGCAAAATATACAGCATGTTCCACAATCATCGTCATGGTAATAGTGAGAACGAGTTGGCTGTTGATCGATCACTGGTTGTTGTTGTCGACGTCTTCTTTCTTCTTCATCTTGCATATTATTTAATTCGATGGATGTCGGCTAGAATTTAAAATTGTTTAATGGAAAAATGAGTTGGGTTTCAAAATCTTACTGCTGTTAGTGATGGGTTGACATTGTCATCTGCAATTGCGCTATTTTTATTAATTAAGTAATTAAAATTGTAATTTTGTTTAATACCTTACTAAAAGCCCCATTTTAAGGGTGTTTTCTTGGTTAAAATGAAACAAGATTACGTCGAAGATGGTATTATAGGAACCAGGAAAAAAACTATTAAATTCGTCGCGACGTTTCGATACTTTATCGGATTGTCTATTTACTCAGAATACTGTTTTATTTAATGTTAGGGGAAGGATATCAACGATAAAAAAGATTTGTTAAAGAATAAATAAGAATTTAAAGATTACCGATATCGTCTCTTATCATTTTTATTTTCGTTATCGTATAAGGAAAGTATTGTAATCGGCTGAAATTTGTCCTACCCAGATTTTTACATTTCTGAACGAATCATAGCTTCAAAACACCAAAAAAGTTGGTTTGAGCCATTGGGTCGTGTGTGTGTGGATATAAGGGAAGTCGTGTGATGTTCACACCAGATTTTTAACTAAATGAATGATAGTTTTTCACACTTTTTTAATCATAATAATCATAGACTTTTTTCAAATGAAGAGGACAAATCGTCTTCCAAATTAATTTTTTTACAAAATGAACAACATAGTCAGAAAAAAGGATTTTTTTTTGTTTTTTGGATTCTTGGATGTAGACTTTTAAAACAATGTTTTCACGCTAAACTTTTCAAACTTTTTATTAGTCGATTTTGATTAGTTTTAGAAATAAAACGTTTTTTTTGACGAAAACATGCACTTTTTAAAAATTTATTACACAAAAACTAAGACAGTTAGAACAAATTTTCTCTTACTTCTGCAAAGAAGAAAGTACAGAATTTAAAGTTTTGCATTTGTAAAGATTAATAAATAAATTAAGAAGTTTGTTAAAAGTTAAATAATAAAAAAAAAATTAATGGAACACCCTTTTTTTATTTTTGCATCTAATAGACTGATAAATTGTCTATCTAAAAAAAATAAACTTTTAATGTCTAGAATTGATAAATGAAGAGATATTTAACATTCAATATTAATTTTAGCAACAATGGCCATCAATATCTGAGCATTGTTGATACTATGGCAACCATAGTAATTCCACCACGGATCACTTATCCGTTGATTTATCCAGAGATTGTAAAAGTCGTCAAAAATACTGAAATTCAAATTATTTTATTGTAAAAATAAAGAATAATGGATTCAGTTTAACACAAATGTGATTATTAAGTGATATTTCTTCCACCTCTTGTGCAACTGTGCACTTTTTGGCTACTAAAACACTAGTAATTTTTTTGTTTAATGTTTAACGTTAAATATCTTTTTAATTATTGATTATAAACACCTAAAAGTAAATCATTTTAGAAAGACGATTTAATTAATCTTTTAAAGGCAAAAACAATAAATAGGGTGTTGCGTTTAAATTTTTTAAGTTACTTTTAACATATGCCTCCATTTTTTTATCTTTGCAAATGCAAACCACTAAAAAAAATATTACAACCTTATAGTTTGTACCTTTTTCTTTACGGTAATAAAAAAATATTTCTAGATGTCGTAGTTTTTGTGTAATAAAATTTTAAAAAGTGCATGTTTTTGTCAAAAAAAACCGTTTTATTTTTTAAAACTAAGCAAAATAGACTAATAAAAGTTTAACTTAAAAACATTGTCATAAAAATCTACATCCAAAAATACTAAGAAACATATGGTGTTTCATTTTAAAAAACACAAGTTTCTATTGTAACTTATTTTTGAGACACGCTGTATAGTTGAAAATAATTTTAGGCGATGAACTAGATTAGTTTCTATCAATGTCCGATATATTTTTTTAATTTTACCATTTAAAAGGCACTAATGGACTTTTTAATTCGCTGGGACACCTGTTTGTACCATCCATCACTTGACATTTGAAATCAGAAATATGTTGCAACAGAAATTTGTCAAATAAGTTTTGTGAATCACCTGTATAACCTCCGTTTTTTTTTGTCTAACTTACTTTTTTGTGCTTTATAATCATTTTTTTTATTGTGTGTGATATTTAAGATAGAAAAGAAATAATCATAAATATTGTGACGCCTTAAAGGAATAATTAAAAATTATAGATAAGAGAAGATGACGGTTGTATATTTATTTTTTGCAGTGTCATCTTATCTTTTTTTTAATTAAATGATAATCAATTTTCGTTTCGAATAGTTTTATTTTATGTAATTAAAACAATAAAAGCATTAACTCCATAAATAAATAAACAAAAATTTGTAAGGTATCACCCAATTGTAAAACTTGTAGAGCTTGTAGAGCGTTACCCGTCAAGAAGTTTCAACATCTATGGACCCCCTTAAACGATTATTGCAAACATTAAAGAAAACATCACATTCAGATGTAAAAATTCGAGATATGATTCATACATTGATAACACTTAATTAATAACCGATTATTTCGTCATCTTCGTCATCGTAACTGTCCTCGGTGCCCGGCTCTCCGAGAGCGTTGACAAATTCTGAAACTTATTACAGTAAAATTAATTTTATTTAATAAATACACACCGTAGAAGTCTATACGGCCGTCACCATCAACATCGACTTCTTTAATCATATCCTCGACTAAAAAAAAATTAAAATATGTAGTTTGAAGGCGAAAAAACTCACTTTCTTCTTCGGAAAGGTCTTCCCCAAGACACTGCAAAACCGCCCTCAAATCCGACGCCGTGATATACCCTCTATTATGCTTATCAAACACTCTGAACGCATCCCTCAACTCCTTCTCCTCCTCCTCCCGCGAGAGGACATGTTCTGGGTCACCCCCCGCCCCCGCTGACCAAGCAATGCCAACAAACTCCTCAAAACTGACATTTCCGTCACCATCCACGTCCACTTCCTGGAGCATTTGTTGCAATTCTTCAGTTCGTGCGAATTGTCCTAAGGAACGCATCACTCGTCCTAACTCCTCCTTGGTGATGCTTCCATCACCATCCTTGTCGAAGAGTCGGAAAGCTTCTCGAAACTCTTTCATTTGACTCTTGGAGACTTCGGAATGTCGAGCCGAGACGAGACGAGTTGGTGGTTTCGTTTCTTCCATCTTCGTTTCGGTGATGACGACGTCTTCAGGGTCTGTCTGGGTGGTTTGCCGAGTCTGGAATGGTTGAGATAGGTCGTAGGTGGCGTGGCGACGGAAGCACAAAGCCGTGAGGAAGTTTCGCACTTTCATGGTTTTTTGTGAATGGGAAACAAATGATGTGAGAGTGTTGTTGGTGTTATCGTAATGGAGAGGGTGTTGCAGTGACGTAATGCAAACATGGTTTTTGTTTGCTTGTTGCATAAGCAATTAGTTGAATAAATGTTAATCGACTTACCATCAAGTCTTTTATTTGGTTGACTAAAGGAGAAGATGAAAAAAAATTATTCACGGCTGAAAATATTTTGCCTTCAAACTTCGCCACTTTTTTCGGATTTCTTTACGACTCAGAAGGGGAATCTGCAAATAGATTGCGTTTTTAGCATTTTCACGACGTGATTCATTTGTAATAAGATAAAACCGCAACTTGGGTAATTTGTGCTGGGAGTTTTTCAATTATTATGTAAATTTGGGTTTTATTACTGTTTTTCACAACGTATATTGTTTATATGGCCGAAAAATATTGTTTTATGTATGAAAACAAAAACATAATTTGTATAGGTTCTAAAATCACAAACTAGACAATTTTCTGAAACAACAAACGGACCAAAATTATTATTAAAGATTTTGAAAAATTGAATTATTTTGTCAAGATCGCCAATCAGCATTTAATACAAAGTGTCCCAAGAAAACGTGAATAGATTTCGGAACGTGATTTTTAGGACAATCTAGAAAAAAAATTCTATTGACTTATGTCCGGAAATGCTTTCTAAAGGTCTCCACAAATGACAAACTAAAAGTTTTTTTTTAATAATTTATGTAACCTTTTAACAAGGGGCCGTTCACTCCGAAATTAATTTTGGAATGTAATCAGAAATTGCTTGAAGTATTTGGAATTATTGAAATTATCTTTGAATTACTGGAACTATTTATGGAATTATACAGGAGCGCCAGAAGTCGCGCCCCAGAGAAAAATTTCAAGTAAGATAAGATAAGAACATGGAAAAAATTCAATCTGTCAAATTTTTTTGTATATAAAGTCTGTATTTTTTTTTAAATGGAAATTACCAAGTCAAAATTTTGATGAAAAAATTGGTAGCAGCTTGTCTCCATAGCCACAAATTTTGTTTGCTCTTTGTTTTTGTCCCTAGAAATTTTGTTAGAAAATTATGGTTATGTTTTTGAATTGAGATGTTGTCAAAATTTTGACTTTTATGAATCTTGTGTGCCTGTTTGTTCTTTGAAAGCGCTATAATTGAATACCTGAGGTCAGACATCATTACCTAAGGTCTAAAGACAGAATTCAGTGCTAATAATTTTGATAGAAACACACCGCAAGTAATACAATGTTGTGGACAAAAATGAGGTTCTTGCTACAAAAACTTTGAAGAAAAAGGATGTTTATACAGAAAAAAGTTATTTATCAAAAGATACAAGTGGGTATTATGATGATCGGCAATAAATTTTGTGCAATTTATTGAAATGAGTTCAAAGTTGATGCATTTTAGAAATTCTTCTTCAGCTTTAGTTTTAAAATTGATACTTTTTCAACTCGTTCCTCAAAAACGATGCACAAGACACTAATTTAATTGCGTTCTGTCCGAGGTTCTTTCTCATTCTTGTTTATTTTGTATTTTCGTCAATTTTTTGCTAAAAATTAAGAATGTTTAGCAAACCTGCATTACAAATTACGTCTACATTTTAACGAGCCCTTTTTTTAACTTCCTGCTTGCGAACCATTCGTTTTCAAATTTCGAAAAAACTGTTAGTGTACCGAATTTGTTTCTTTTTTGGTGTTTCGTCTCTAAATTTTCTTAGACGATTTTTTGTGTTGACCTTTAATGACATTGTTTTCAAATTAATTAAAAAAACCGGAACTGCCAACTTCCTTTATTAAAATTACCATGAATGAATTTACTAGTGATGCCAACGTTAAGACTGTTTGGCATTTCCATTAAAAAAAAAACAAACATTATGTTTTTTTACAATTATTTAATAAAAGTACAAAAATTACGGAATTATGGAAATTAAATTGGAATTACATGAATTAATTTGGAATTACAAGAACTAATTTAGAATTATAGGAACTAATTTGAAAAAAAAGAATTGCGATGGATTACTATTGGAATTACTGGAATTTTTTTGGAATTACTGGAAGTTTGATGGAATTTTTTGGAATTTCGGTGGAATTTTTTTGTAATTAGAATTAGTTGTACACATTTTTATTAAGTTAACGGTTTTTTTTCCACAGAATGCGGCTTTTTGTTAGAAAAATATCTATAGTAAGTGGTTTTTTGATATAAGATCAAGTGATCGCTCTAGCTTCCTTAGCAGGCATTTCCGGACATAGATCCATAAGAACTTTTTTTCTTATTTTAAGGATTACCCCTCAAAATCTTTTAATGTTTTTTTTAGACACCTATACATATCTGTAAATATAGAGGGGTCCCAGAAAAAAAAAAATTATAATATATGTATTTGAGAACGATTTTAAAGTATTTTGAAATTATCTTTGTAATTTTTTTTTATTTTATGCCAAATGTGTTGCAAAATATAAAACGTAATAACAATAAAACATAATTTTTCAAAAAAACATTTTTTTAATCAAAAATCGAAAAATTAGGGGTGGGTTTATACAGTATGTCCCCGGATTGAGTTTACAAGAGGAAAAAATTTTTTATCTTTGATTTTACGCCAAAACTGCAAAGGAAAAAAGTTTTTGCTTTACTTGAAACCAGCAAATCTGTAATTAAAACTTCATAATTCCAACTCAGTAGAAAGAAAATTTTTCTTTTGATTTTGGACTAATTTTTCTATGCTTTTTCTTATCACATTGGCGGTTTTAATTATCTGACAACTATATGTCACTTTGACAATTAATTTATTAATTAAATAATGATAGTTCTTGTTAAAAATGACTTTGGTTTTTACCTTAAAGCTGTTTTTTTGAGTTGCTGTTTATTAAAATTATGTTTTTCACAAACATTTTTGTTATTTAACTTGCGTAAACTCATTTGTCAAAGCGACATATTGTTGTCAAATAATTAAAACCGCCAATGTGATGAGACTTAAAAAGCAGAGAAAAATTAAAGTCCAAAATCAAGAGAAAAATGAACTTTTCTTTCTACTGAGTTAGAATAATGGAGTTTTAATTACAGATATGCTGGTTCCAAGTAAAGCATAAACTTTTTTTCTTTTGCAGTTTTGGCGTAAAATCAAAGATAATAGTTATTTATTCGACGAGTTTGAGTGTAAATCGGACAGATTATCTCACCGAGTGGGTTATTAAACCACAAGTGTAACCAATGGTTTATCATCCACGAGGTGGAATAAAGCGTCACTCAAACGAGTTGAATACAACATTTTATTCTTCGAATTAGACTCAATAAGGCTAAACTTGCTTTAAATCTGTTAAAAATAATGTGACGTTTCGTATTAAGAAATGCATAACAGTTGTCAAAATTTCCTTACACGAGAGAAAAACCGTAAATTTTGACAGTGTCGAAGAATAAACTTTTTTTTCCTCTGTAATCCGGGGACATATTTTAGAAGCCGAATTAAAAAAATTGTTTGCAATTACATTTACTTAATTCGTTACGTGATTGGTTGAATTTTGATGAATAACCAATCAGATTTCAGGATTTTGAAGTTAATCGCGATTAATTTAATTTTGACTTTATTCACTTTCTGTAAACCACTCTACATCTTGTTTTTTAACAAAATCTGGAACAACTGCATAAATTTGAATTTACAAAAAAATTCTTGTTATAAAAAAGTTTTATTCTTTGACACTGTCAAAATTTACGGTTTTTCTCCCGTGTAAGGAAGTTTTGACAACTGTTTGGCATTTCTCAATACAAAACGTCAAATTATTTTTAACAGATTTAAAGCAAGTTTAAGTCTTGTTGACTCTAATTCGAAGAATATAAAATGTTGTATTCCACTCGTTTGAGTGTAAATCGGACGCTTTATTCCACCTCGTGGATGGTAAACCACTCGTTAGACTCGTGGTTTAAAAATCCACTCGGTCAAATAAAGAGTCCGATTTACACTCAAACCTGTCGAATAAATAACTATTAAGACATTTTTTAGGAGTGAATTATTTTATATCAAAAAACTATACTTGTGTTGTGTTTTATCTCATGGAGTGTTATCTTGATTATGATGCTTAATTATCTATTATTTTATCAGAAATCAGAGAGGTTGAATAATAGCAGTTACAAAAGCAACTCGATCGATTTTTACATGAATTTATGATCTCTTGTAATTGTAATTAGGAAAAACATATGGCTATAATAAATGGTAAAACATGATAAAACATAAAAAATAATAAAAGTAATAGCATGAAATTATAACAAACGGATAAGCGAACAGAAAATTATAAAAATTGACAATAATTAGTCATCAAAAAATAATAAGTAGGTACATACACCAGATCATTATTATTATTGTTCCGGTACTAGAAACTAGAAAAGGAGGTGTGTCATTTATACCAAATTTTGCCAAATAAATATTTTCAACTTGGGTAAATAAATTCGGAGAAAAATCAACAAACTCGAAATATGTACTCACAATCAACTCTTGCCAAAAAATAACAAAGCACACTTTGATCGCCCACTCTTAACTTGCACACTGGCAGAAATAATCTCATCGCTAACTAGATTTGCCATCCTTTTTACAAGGGTGGTTTAAAGGTTGGCTCACTTTCAAATAATTACCAATTTTGATAAAATTTTGAAAATTTTAGTGCAGTTTATTGATCAGTTTTCATAAGTTCTTAAAGTAGAGTTAGAAAATTTGTGTTTTTTGTAGAAATATTTTCGGTTTTTGTGAATTGAGTGACCTTTTGAGGGATGCTGTCGGGGGCGGCGACCATGCGCATTTCGGCGGAAAATCCCAACAAACGTCAATCAGTCGTTTTAATTTACGACTTTTGAAATAATAAACTCGACTAAATTTAATTAACCAATTTTTTATCGTGAAAAGGGGTGAAATTGAGTTTCCCGGATCCGCAGGTGTGGTTTTTTGTCACTACATACAATGATCCAATTCACGTCTAAATTCGTATTCATTCAGGATTAATTGAGAGTAATTCGTTCTGGCGTATTATTCAATTAAATTAAATGGATGCATGAGAAATTTCACTTGAAAGACTTAACCCGCATCAGTGGTCGTCTTAATCAAGCGAAAAATTTTATTCATGTGGGAAGTACAGGAGATCGATAAGAGCTAATGTGTCAGGGGATGCGAATGGGAAACAAACAGATGGGAATTGAAGGATTAGGGAAAGTGAGGGAATTATTTACAAGTCAAATTATTTTATTGCTTCTTTGGTTATTGATATAAAAAAACGAATTATTAACTAATTTTTTTAATAATGGTTGTTCGTTATATTTATCCTATAAGTTCTTAGACAATTTTCTTCTTCGCTGAACTTTATTTCAATTAAGTATCATTAATTCTATCGATTTACTTTATTATTCGTGTAACAGTTTTATCGGAAAAAGAATGAAAATTACCACCAGAAAATATCGTTTATTTTGTACTCAATGTTAAAGAGTGCTTTTATCAAATAATTTTAGTAGATAAAATCGTCTTTTATCGTCTATTGAAATAAAGTAATTTTTATCTACTTTTTGTATTCAAAAAATTTTGATAGGTGAGTACAAAATAAAACGAAATATTATACACAAAGATAATAGTATATTAAAGTACAAGTTGCAAGCACAGATTTGAAATTGCGAAACGAGCCGCGTAGCGGCGAGTTGAGGAACAAATGAGTGCTTGAAGAATAACCTTCTGCAACAAGTGCTTTATACTATTTTGCCGCTTTATATCATTTTATAAATTAAAAAACGAAAATTTTAATTATTTTTTTTGTAGAGAATTTTACGACGGTTGGCGACATTTATGTGGAATAATTTTAGGCGGCTGTAAAACATAAAAATAATTCTTATATTTTCACATTTGGAAATGAATTGTAAAGAAAGTTCGTCAGTAAAATTAAATTAACGCTAACGACTTATTCCAGTACTCAAATAAGTCATTTGGCTGCTGGAAAAAACTTATTCTAACACCGAAATAGAAAAAGATTGTTTTTCTACTCGTGAAAAAAGTCCACTCGTGACTTCGTCACTCGTAAACTTAACCATTTCACTCGTAGATAAACAATTTCTTTATCGTCTTGTATAATAAATAACTATTACCGTTTACCTTTTTTTATGTAATATGTGTTATTTTTTTTCTGTTTTGCCTAGTGTATTTTTTGTTTTAAATGTAGGTGACAATTTTCTGAATTTTCGATGGCAAATATGAAAAAATTTTGAAAAAAACGTTACACATAATTATAAAAGTCAGTTCGAATTGAATGTTCCAATCTTTAAATTATTTTTTTTATATACAGGGTGATTCAAAAGTATCGGACCATCTCTTGACATCCAACTAACTTAAAAGTTATTATGACAAAAAATTCTTTGAGCTTTTTTTCATTAAATTTAGCTTAAGTTAAGTTTTTGGTGGTTCAAATAATGTATTCTTAAATTTAGGTAGCGGAAACGGCAGATCTTCCAACTCTGTTGAAAAAATCACTAATTTTTGTCCTATTGTGTACAAAACATTTAACAAACTAAAGTCGCGGTCAATTCATAGTGGCCATTTAATTTATCTCAAAGTTGGCAGCACTTAGCCCGCCACTTCTATTGTGTGGGTTTTGTCAAAGTTGGTCGAAGAAATGTCAATAATTGTGACAGGCGCAATAGATTTTATATGTGAAATATTCTAACCCGACTTTTTTAGAATTGTCATTTTTGATAGCTGTCACTAAAAAAAAAACAACTGGATGTTTAACGTCGGATTTACACAACTCAATTTTTATAAATTTACACAGGGAAGTGGCCACTATGAATTGACCGCCACTTTAGCAAATTCAACAATAAATTAAATTCGACAGCATCTAAAACAAAAGAATTAAGATGCCTACATGACAATATTGAACTTGACACTTGTTTTCTCTAAAAAAAAGTTGAAAGCTGAAATTTTCTATCACCATTCGAGAGTTGGCCCGGCCTTTTTGAATCACCCTGTATATAAAAACAGCATATAAAACGCAAAACAGAAAAATCGTATAAAACACTTATTACAGAAAGCTTTTCAAGCAATTGTTTTTTTCTCGACTCTTTTCCGAATTTCAAACTTTGCTTCAATGGATGTCTTCTGTAACTCTAATATACTATTTTATAAATTCTTTCGTCTATGTGTTAAAACTTGAGTATGTACAGCTGGGGAAAAAAGTATTGTCAAGTTTGAAAAGATTATCGTTCATTACAATGGTAACTGTTTTTTTTTTCATAAATTGACATTTAGAACTCTCTGAAAATATAATTTAAAAAAAAAAATAAAAAATAATTTAAATAAATCCGTTTGATTAGCAATTATCATTCAACCATACGGGTGGTTTTTACAACCATCAAATTACTCTCAAAATTGCAATTTTAATATTAATTTTTTATTAAATACATAAGATAATTTTGTGTTTTATTAGTAAGAGACGTTAAAACATACATCTAGATTCTAGAATATTAAAAAATAAAATTTTAAGACCAATAAAATATAGAGATTTTCTAAGGGAGTAAAGTTGGCAACAGCTCAACAACAAACGTTTCAAATTATTGAGTGCATGCACAAGGTGTTTCCAAATCTACTGCAACGTTGCGAATTTGTGTTGTCGTTAAATATTCATATTTTTAAAACCAGGCGGTCTAGGAAAATTAAAAAAGCATATCTGGACTTTTATTAACGTTTTTATCACTTAGTTCGATTTTTTTGAATCACCATGTATATTGTTGTCTGGGGAGGAAAAGATAAAAAACAAATAATTCAAACAAGCAATTTTTTGTTTGTTGGCACTAAATTGTAACACCTGTCATTTGTTTCAGACGAATTTATGAAGAAACCCGACCTTGAAGGTAAGTTTGGCTTATAAATTGTTACTCAAACAATAAATATTTTTGTCTAAAGTACATACAATGTGAAGGTGAAGCAATGGGTTTTTTTTCTATAGCGAGATATTTTAGAAGAGAATTTGTTTTGATCTCGAGATTATGACACAGGTGTGTTATCGTGTTATCAATTATAATTTTTTTTATAATAAATAATAAGTGGTGATGGTGCAATTTTTCCCCATTTTTCTCAGTTTCCTCTCGTTGAGGGGGGAAAAAATCTTTACCGACGCCTCTGTCACAGCGCATGCCCTTACAATCACACCATATGTACGCCCATGTTTCTTCGTCACTCTGTACATGCGACACTAGTGCTAGAATCGCCTCCGGCATTTTCACCCGTCTGGATTCACACTCATTCAAGTGTTCAACAGAGTTTATTCGCGTAACAGACGCCTTCTTAAAAGGGTGCGTAAGTTTAATTCAAAAAAAAAAATAATAATAAATAAATCAAAACACATCGAACATGGCCAAAATCGAAGCGCGATTATTTTTATTCTTAGTCTTTTTTACAGTCATTCGTATTAACGAAAGTGCCGAAATGGTCGACGCACATCTTGGAAAGAAATATAAGCTAGCTTCTAGCGAAAATTTCGACGAATTCATGAAGGCTTTAGGTGAGGTTTTTTTGCATGTCGGCAACGTTTATAAAATTTAAATTTAGTGTGTTTGTGTGGTGAATGAAGAGGCGTCAATGACGGCGAAATTTACGCATTTTATTATTTTTACTTATTTGTGTATTTATTTGAAGTTGTGTGCGTGACGGTTATGGTCGTTAATGAGGTTCAATTGGTATATTGTCAAGTGGGACAGACACGGAATGAATTGCGTGAGGGGTCGTTTTAGAAATTTAATTCCAGAGAGTTGGGTAAAAATGATTGTATTAATGATACACTGAAAGTTTTTTTTCTAATGGCCAACTTAGGAAACAAATTGTAATTGAAGTAAATTTCCTAAGGGAAGAATTGCTCAATTTTTAATGAATCAAACATTAATTACAAAATAAATCGGTCGAAGTTGGACCAAAGGTTATGATTTGAATTCAAACAGTGTTCGAAATTATTGAAAATCTTATACAGGGTTATTCATAAATATGAAGCAATATTTGAACCTCAAAAATGACCCATAAAATGATGTTAACTTAAATAATAACTCGTGTCCTATCTCTACTGATAAGAATTTTACAGCCCTCGGAATGTGGGTATGGAAATTTGATTTTTTTGTAGTAACTTTGAAACTATTTGACCAAATATTATAAAA
This sequence comes from Tribolium madens, assembly GCF_015345945.1. Taxonomy (NCBI): domain Eukaryota; kingdom Metazoa; phylum Arthropoda; class Insecta; order Coleoptera; family Tenebrionidae; genus Tribolium; species Tribolium madens. Next base: position 4,200,650 of record NW_025401041.1, read on the forward strand.
TTTAACATACTCTTTGAACTGGTAATCACGAAAACCGGATACATCCACTCAATTTCCGGTTCCAGCAGTTGCGGGTCACATTTTCTGTATTTTTCCATTTTAACACCAATTTTTTATTGCCCAAATAGATAGAATAATCAATTTCGAATAAAAAACGCATAATCTTTAATACCCCGAAATGGACCGTTTCAAAGATATTTTAATTTAAACTGAGGACTGCACAACGCTGAAATCAAAAAATAGGGATTTTGAATAAGTGGTATCCACGGCAACCAATGACCATGGTCACAAAAATCCCTACCAGGCATCTGTTAACTTTGACTTTTTGTGAATTTTTTATAAATTAAATTCTACGAGATCGATTTGGACTTATTGTAGATTACGTTTATTTTTTAAACTCTTTTATTAAATATTTTCAATTAATCGCCCAAGAATCGTCCAATGTCAAAGTTGACAGATGCCTGACAGCGATTTGTGGGACCATGGTCATTTGTTGCCGTGGATATCATTTATTCAAAATCCTTATTTTTTGATTTCAGCGTTGTGCAGTCCTTAGTTTAAATTAAAATATCTTTGAAACGGTCCATTTTAGGGGTATTAAAGGTTATGCTTTTTTTATTCGAAATTGATTACTCTATCTATTTGGGCAATAAAAAATTGGTGTTAAGGGAACAAAAAAATGGAAAAACACAGAAAATGTGACCTGCAACTGCTGGAACCGGAAATTGAATAGATGTATCCGGTTTTCGTGATTACCAGTTTAAAGGGTATGTTGTCACAAGGAAATGTTCCAAATTTTATAATATTTGGTAAATAGTTCCAAAGTTATTACAAAAAAATCAATTTTCCATACCCACATTACGAGGGCTGTAAAATTCTTATCAGTAGAGATAGGACACGAGTTATTATTTAAATTAACATCATTTTATAGGTCATTTTTGAGGTTCAAATATTGCTTCATATTTATGAATTACCCTGTATACACATAAAAAATTGTATAAGTGTACACAATCTTGATAATTTGGGTTGTTAAGCAAAAACACTCTGTATAATAGTTGACAGAGTGGTGGGATATTTTTTTTTGTTTTTTTGATTTTTTGTCACAATGTGTTAACACCATTTTTATGATTATTTTCATTGCTCAATGTTTATTTTGTTTAAAAGTAAAATAAATATTTAATTGTGTTTAAGTCAGTTTAATTTATACTTACACATGTTTTATTCGTTATAAAAATAGGTTAATTTATAAGTATTTTCTTAATTTTTTAAACGTGTTGAATAATTTTTATTATCAATTAATTTTTGATTGTCATTTCAGTAGTGTCCCATTCTATGTATAACCCTGTTACGTCCTATCACATTTTAATCTGCATCGTCTTTCTTTTTTGTCTTTTCACAGTGGAAATTAGAAAATTACAAAAATTATACTTACATAAATTAAGAGCGAGTTTATAGGCGAATTTTAATTTTTATTAATATTATAAAATTAAACAAAGTATTTTGTTGAAATCGTCTGTAAAGTTCACAAAATACTCTGTAAAGTGTGCATAGTTTTTCAATTTTTACATAATTTAAAGATTTACGATTTCAGGAAAAACGTAAGTTATTTTTTAATCACATATTTGTGATAAAAAAATTCAACTTTGGTGCTTTGTTATCCAAATACCTAATAATAATTATCAATAAATTCATAACATTCCTTACTGGCAGATTATTGGATTTATATTTTTCTAAATACATAATACTTATCAACTATATGTAATTATTATTTTTTAATGTGTTCCTAGAATAGAAAATCAGTATAATTTTCAGTGTCAATAAATTTTAACTAGATTTGTTTTGTTTGGCAAATATTATGCGATGATTAGTTAAATTTACAATTAAAGTGGTCTGTGATTATAAAATTAAATTGATAATATTGTAAAATGTATTTCTGATTAATTGATTAAAATACTTCACAACTTTATAATAGAAAGATTTGTAGTGAGTTATGAGAGTTTAAATTTTGCACTTTGACTATTTATTTCTCTTGGAAAAATAATTTTTCAAGTTTTTTTGCTATAAGTTATTAGAAGAGGAAATATCTTAAATTATAACTCTGTATCTAAATTTTTAAAAACCCATTTTGAAGCTTTAAGTTTCTAGTTTTGCCAAATATTTTTTTTGTGCTACGGTTATCACGCAATTTTAAATAATAGCGCGAGAAAAACAAATTCTAAATTTTTATGTTTTTGTTTTTGGTCTACGGAGGTGGAGAATTTTTTTTTAGTCAAGTCAATTTATAAGCCGGATAGCATGTTTGTTTTCCTTTAATATGCTTTCTTCATATTCTCTTTACGACAATTTGTCGCTGAGATATCTGACTTTAAATGAAAAAAGATCTTTTTGTCTTTGATCATCGATATCTCAGCAACCAATGACTACACAGAGAATATAAGGGTAGTGTCAAAAACTGGAATAAATGTCTTATAAGATCCTTTTATGATTTTTTGGAAAATAAGTTTTTTCACCTTTAACATTGATTTAAAGAAAAGAGAAAAAAGTAACTTTTTGCGTTGTTTTAGTAAATCTACCGCATATTTACCAATATTGATGGGGAGACTAATGTTTTTTACAGCTCAAAGTATCCCCCACAGCTCTTCTAATTTTTAAATCGATCCGTTTTTTTTTGGACCAATTGATCAAAGTTTTGCAAAAGAATTAAAGGAACAATTGCACATATTGTTTCTGAACATCGCCTAATCTTCGCCAAGATGAGAAAACAATTTTTTTTCGCTTTTTTACAATTTTGCATTAGTTAAATTTGAAAAAAAAAATTCGAAAAAAAATTCAAACAAATATTTTTGATTTTTTTTTTTCAAAAATTAATCAGTATTGTTTGTTGAATTTTTTTACAAATTTAAAAAAATTTAAAACATTGTTTTGATTTTTTTTCACAAATTAAGCAGTATTGTTTCTTAAATGTTTTTACAAATTTTCAAAAAAATCAAAAAACAGCTTTTGTTCAATTTTTTTATTTTTAGAAAATAACTAATGCAAAATTGTAGAGAAAGTCGAAAAAAAATGTTTTTCTTATTTTGATGAAGATTAGAGAATGTTCAGAAACAATGGGTAGTATGAATAAAAAGTAGCAAAAGTTTTTGCTATAGTTTTGTCTCTTTCTTTCCTATAAAATCAAAGTTACGTCTATCTGTTACTATTACAAGTAGAAGCGTTTACTTAACTTTATTCATACGGCCCCAATTTTTGCAATTGTTCCCTTAATTCTTTTGAAATCGGTCCGAGAAAACGGTTCAATGGATCGATTTCAAAACTTAGGAGGCTGCAACACCTAAAAACTTTAGTTTCTCCATCAATATTAGTGAATACATGGTGTTCCTTAAATTTTTTGGAGTAGTTTATTTTTTCCATGTTCCTGGTGTCTTATCTTACTTGAAACTTTGCTCTGGGGCGCAAGTTCTGACACACCCTGTATTTCCAATGTGAAAATTAGAAAATTTTACATAAATCATCCATTTAAGGGCGATTTTATAGAAACCGAATTTTGATTTTAATTAATTTTATAAAACTAAAGAAAGTATTTTGCTGAAATCGTCCGTAAAGTTGACAAAATAGTCTGTAAAGTGTGCATGTTGATAATGTTGGTTGCGGAAAAGCAATCCATAAAAAAGTGTGCTATAACCCGTTTGTTAAAAATAAAAAAAAAAATTCTTACAATTTCTTGAAATTTTTAATTTTCCAAATTAGGTATATACCTAGTACATATTTATTTAATTTAGGTCCACTAACAGTAAAATTTTGCAGTAAATGTATCTACACATTTTTTATCGATAAATTTTATGTCGTGGAAAAATTCAAAGTAGTGTTAACGGCCTGAAGAATTTCAGTATCTCTATTACATATTTTTGTACCATGTCACAATAACAAACAAAAAATCGATCACTCTACGTACCCTGCAAAAAGTTTTAAATTCTGTATTACAATATAAAATTTTCCAACATTAAAAATGACATTGGTTTTCAAATAAATATTCATTGTCTAAAATCGGGTTAATAAATAAAGCAAAAAATGACCTTGGGTCCACAAATGTAAAGTATCAATTAACTTAAGTAAAACATGTGCGTTCGCTGTTTAATTTGTGTACAGTCTCTTGTAAAAATAATGTCGAATATTTGCGTGATGTTACAGCTTCTGGAAGACATTATTTTTACAATCGACTGTACTTATTATTCGAGTATAATTTTTATAACAGTGAATCATGCAAACAACATAAACTCGTCATTATGCACAATTTATTTTACAACCCATCTGTCAACACCAAATGTTGTAAATTCATTAACGTGGAATTTTTTTTATAGCCCTATACAATTAATTTAACTGATAAGTTTCTATTTACCACTTGATTGGAGAATTATAAAATAAAAGTGATATAAACCTTGTAACGTCAGTGACCCCGACCCTCAAAAACGGTACCTAATCCGTCAAAATAATAAAAAGACCTTTGAACTCCCTGTGTCTTAATCTCAAAGACGATTAAGTGATTCACCTTTAATCTTTGGAGGCAGAAAACGCCCATTTCCAGCTACCAACCACATTTATCGTCCCGATCATAGTCCACTGGACTTTTTTACGATCCGTTCACAATATAAAACCTCGAGGCGACCGATAACCGTTTCAGTTAAGCTCGAACTTTATTGGCTGTGATACTGATTCGTTCCGTTTTCAAAAATCAATCAAAATGGCACTCAGTGGTGTTTTCGGTAAAAAGTACAAATTGGAAAAGAGTGAAAAGTTTGATGAGTACATGAAAGCTCTCGGTGATTATTTGAACAGTGAAAGAACGAGGAAAAAATGTGTTTTTTTCAGGTGTGGGTCTGGTTACTCGTAAAGTGGGCAATGCCGTTTCCCCGGTGGTCGAATTAACGAAAAACGACGATGAATACACTCTGAGTTCGTCATCGACTTTCAAAAACGTCGTTTTGAAGTTTAAACCGGGAGTTGAGTTCGATCAAGACACCCCTGATGGGCGAAAAGTCAAAGCGACCATCACCGTCGATGGGAATACTTTACACGAAGTCCAGAAGGACCCCAACAGTGGAAAAGAAACGGTCATTGATAGGACCTTCACCGATGATGAAGTCAAAATGGTAGGTTTTGCGGTTTTTTGAGTTTTTTTTCTAACTGTTTTTTTTTTTTCAGGTGATGTCAGTCGATAACATCACAGCTACCAGAATTTACAAGATTCAAGCCTAATTATTTGTGTTATTTCTGAACTGATTACTTTAGTTTCTTGTTTTCGTATTCACTTGTATAAGTAAATAATATCGTATCGAAGTAAACTGTGTTTTATTTTCATGTTCTTGATAATGAAAACATTGAGTGTGAATCCGGTTTGTGTAAATATTTTGGTGTTAAGTAATGGAAAAGTAATAATCATCACATTTGAGTAGTAAAAAACCGAAGAGTTATAATTTTTAAAATCTGATTTTAATCACCACCGGAAGAGCGCAATGCCATCATTTGTCCGAATAATTACGGAATTGTTTCAATTTTTAACCAAAAAAAACTTACGTGGTTTTTGCACTGACGTCACTGGTCAAATTCAAGTATCAAAAACGAGAAAAATATGCACGATTGTGTCTTAAATATAAACTATGCATCCCTTCCAATTATTTTGAATCCAACTCAAATCATTACTGCAAATATTTTCGTCTAAACAAATATCAGGTGACAATTTTTTGTTTCATTCATATTTGCACAATTAGTCATAGTGCACCTGTGAGCTTTTAAGTCATTATTAAAAATTAATTGTTTGAGCAACATATGAATATGTGTTAATTACAAACATGTGATTTTTGTAAAGTTTGTTGACTTGTTTTATAATCAGTGAGAGACATAAAATACGCAATTTAATATAATTATGATATGCTATCTTATTATGGATTGCACTTATCATAATTTGATTAGAGCTGAGATTAAATCAGCTAAAAATTCTAAGTTTGTGGGAAAATCATGTCTGAACATGACCCAACCGAAATCGGTAAGAAAAATATTAGTTTTTGGGAAGTGGGTAGTTATTATTCACAATCACTATAGTAATATGACGATTCCTAACCTTCGGAGGTCGGGAAATTTGTCATTACATCCCGTGGTCAGGCAGTAAATTTATCACCAAGGTGACGAGCCCATCAAATGTCAAAAACTCAATTTGTTTGCATATCAACTGTCAGAAAAACGGATATTGTCATATCAATAAGAAATTACTGCCTAGGATTTAGGGATATTCGAGACTAGGTTGCCATAAATTTGGTTAGATTGATTTCTGGTGATAAAAGATATCGAAACTAGTGTCAAAAATTTAGGTTAAGTCACCCGTCAGCTTGTATGGATAACTCAATTCATAGTTGACAGCAGGTTGACAGAAAACGTTAACTAAGCATTTAAAATTACTTCTAAAAACTCTAGTTACAAACAACATGAAAAATCCTAATTTTCCTAAAAGTTCAAATCCTAGGTGGTAATTTCTTGTTGGCAAATCTGTATGTATAATTGTGAATAAAATAGTATACAAACCTCGGTGGAAGTGTCATTACCCATTGACACATTTTCCACCATGCATGTAATCTACTATTTACATTATAGGTATAAAGTGATGCTTTATTCCCTCATTTTTGACTATTAACAATTTAGTACTTTATTTCTTTAGGAATAAAATGAATGAAAAACCGATTTTTACTTTTTAAATAAACTTTTCTTGACATAAACAAACTTTTTGAGACCGATTTTTACGCTTTAAATTACAATTGAATAACAAATTATTTGGCAAAATTTTTCTTATGTTGTTATTAATTTAACTCGTTCGGTGGAAAATTTTGTATGCATCTCTGGAATAAACATCGTTAATCCCTCAAATGATTAAGTCATTACCGATATTCTTGGGATTAAAATTGTTATTTATTCTTTTGATACATAAAGTACAGTGCCGGACACGGAATTTTGGACATCAAATTTATGTCAGTTCAAAATAGGTCAATGTAAACCACGCTTCATTGTCATTATGATTGACGTTTGAAACTAAAATTTGAAAGTTTTAGTTGAAATTTATTTTTGGCGTCGATTTTCTAAAACAATAATGCCAGCAATACTTACATAAGTTCAATAAATTATTTTGATTTGTTGTCATTTTTTCTCTAACTATCGATACAAATTACAAAAAAGTGTGGTTAGTTGTCTGTTACATACATTTTTGTCAGTCGAATGACAAATCGTCCAAAATTCTGTGTCCGCCACTGTATTAAACTTTTTTTTCAAAATTAATTAGCCTTGTGACTTTATTTTGCTGTTATTACAATATATGTTAATGTTTCTGCAACTTGTCATTTCAATTATTAGGTTTTTCATTAATTTTAATCCTGTTTTTTGTTTAATTTTTCTTAACTGATTTAAAAATTTAAGTAAATTGGAAGAAAAATCAATGTTTGAAAGATAAAGACAAACCTTATATCGTGTGCTTTCAATTAAAATATTAATAGTTAAAGTGGGGCAGTCCGGTCCTGCGTTTACAATCGGGCTGCTCCAATCCTGTTGCTTTTGCACATGGTTGTATAATGTGTTGCCTATGCTGTCAATTGTATTTAATTTAAAACTGGTATTATTTGCATTGCTATCAACATTATGACTCATAATATTTACAAGACGGTTTTTGTGATCATTTAGTGAACTGATAACGCAGTATTTATCTTATTTTTTCGTGATAACACCGGCGCCATCTCCCGGCACCCCTCGTCAACACCTCCCCTAACGGTACATTCACACCGTGTTCTATCCGTCTCTGCATTAATAACGGTCAATTCGTGCGCGCGACAGAGAAACAAAACCTTCCAAGTTAAATGCCAGTGTAAATCAAGCAAGTAGTGAAAATAGTTGACGTTCAATGTTTGTTGTGTTCGCGTTACGTCCCTGTTCTGTCAAAAAATTCGCGAAAAGTGGTGAAAATAATGCGTGAGTGTCGTGTGTGGTGCCCCATGTAGGTTAAGTCATCGTCGAACTACCCCTCAAAGGTGCGTATTTCACTTAGAAAATCAATGTTGCGAGACAACCAACCCCCCGGTCACCACGTTGATCCACTGACAAGTGTGACGTGCCGTCGAAGAATCGCAAGAATTTTTATTACGGTGCATATTTGACCTTGACTCCAGCTGATTTCTGGTTTCTTCCTTGTAAACGAGTCGTTTTGTTGTATTTTTTTCCTCCTCTTTGCACGGAAATAAGAGAGAAAGTGATGCGGTGCAGGGAAAACAATTGAATTATTTTGACAGATCGAGGGAAAATTCGGCCGTTTCCTAGTTGGCCAATCTATTGTGACGAAGCGAAAGGTTTTTGGCACGGTTTTAGATCTGGGATTATTTTTAATTTGGTTGTGTTGGCAATGCTGCGGTAATTGATTGGGTTAGGGTAGGTTCACACCCTCGTGACTGTCAAATTGTTTGCGAAAGTTCACACTTGGATCGTGATGGCTTGGATTAGAATGGCGGTAAAACAATTGCCAATATGCCAGGGTTTTTGCTATCAAATTTGACATTACGATGGAATTTTATCGATTTATTTATTTCATTTTTTTTTAGTTAATTAATGCAAATTGATGATAATGTCCCGAAAATGTTCATAAACAAACTTGTAAATATTGACATGTTTTGACTTTCAGCAATCCCGGAATTAGTCATAAATTTTCTTGTAAAAAATCGAACTGTTAAACCGGCTTTTGCTGTAATTTAATACATTTGTTATTAGGTCAATGTTTTTTTATCGTATCAGACTGCAATAATTATTATGTACTATGAACTTGTATGCTTAATATGTTTTAGTAATTACGATTTTTTAATTAATGTTTGTAACAATTGAACATTTGTTTCAAGGATAAAAAGTGACAAGTGACGTTTCTAGGTTTGTTTATATGCTAGAAACATCCAAATTGGGTCACTGGGAAATCGACACAAATTATTGAGTTCTTTTTTAATCTTCAATTAAAATTGAGCAAAATATAAATAATTTTGGAATAAAAGCTCCAAATCTAAAAAAGCAACAGAATTTACGAGTGTCTTATTTTATTTTTTATTCTTCATTCCTCTAAGTGCATTTTATTTTAAATTTGTTTTATCTGATTTTTACATAATTTAAGCCTTTATACAATTCATTTTCACTTTTATCTGTTTCCGTTTGCAGAGCCTGTTATCTTGTATCTCTGTGTACTTTCACACCTTTTTCATTTACTGATAACGATTCGACGCAAATATTTTACGTTTTATGGTCGTAACAGCTATTGTTTTTCTACTTTGTTTCCATAAATAAATAAAGCATCACCTTCTAATACAGGGTGATTTAACTAGTTGTGCAGAGGTGATAGTAGAGCACAAAAGATGCAAAAATAACTCAACTTACTTTATGCGAATGTTAATGTTTCTGAGATATTGAGGGTTTTAATCTTTGAATAAATTAAAAATTGCTGCGCAGTCTTAAACTTCATCAAGTTAGTGTTTCAATATCTGTTCTATTGTTTAGAAAAAATGTGTTACGATTAACAAAAACAGCCACAGAAAAAGTTACTTTATAGTAAAAAAAAATAATAAAAAGATAAAAATATTATCGTACTCGTAGAAGATAACACCGAATTTCATTACCTCAAATTCTCTCAAATTCACTTCTTTTAGCTCAGAAATTATAAACACCCAAGGCAAGTTGAGTTATTTTGAAAATTTGTGCACAACTATTAAAATCACCATGCATATAAAGGTCTAGAATTGTGTAAAACCTGAAATAATACGGTTAAAAAAATGAGAAAAACAATTATAAAAATTTATGTTGGCAGTGATTTTAAAAATTAACATGCTTATTTTGGAAGTGTTAATTTTAACTAATCACCCTTTATAATTTTTTTCTCAATCTCGTTTTTTTTTCAAAATACATATTCTTTGTGACATTTTTACACTCCCGATTTTTTGCAACCTACGATCACGTTTTATTTTGAACTGACACTTTAAAAAAAATATTTTTATAGTTATAAGTAGTCTTTCTTTAAACTATATTTTATTAACTTTTATTTTTTTTCAACGTTGATAATTTTTTTAAACAATAATTTTTAGTAATAGTAGCACAATGCACATGTCTGTACCAAGAAAATTTTTATCTTCCAAATCATGAAAAAAAAATTTGGGTTTCTATTTAAAATTACAATGTTGAATACAAGGTGATTCTTTTAGGGCCTATATTAGAAACTTTTCAACTTCTAATGCAGATAGGAATTTGAAATTTTGTACACAACCCAAATCAACCAGTCTGTGTACAACTAAATTATTGTCAAAATGACTGAACTTTCGGAACTACGAGAAACTGGCGCCAACTTTGAAATTTTAAATGGTATCCACTTATTTTTATTGTATTTTTGAATTCTCCTCGTTAAAGTAAGTGAAATGTACCTAGTTGTTAGTACTTATCTGTCATAGTTTTTAACATATGTCAATTTTTTGGTCAAAATTTTCACTAGCAGGGCTTCATTCAAAATATTACAGCTCTTGAACCCTTTGCGATAAGTGAATATTTTTTTTCATTCGATAACCAAAGGTTCGAAAAGTTTTCTAGAATTTCCAAAATTGTCGACTGTCAAATTGCAAGGCTAGTATGATTTTTTGAAAATGATCATTAACAAACAGCTTTAACTCAGTTTTTTCAAATGAAATGACTCTATTTTCTCAACGGCAATCAAAACTAGATCAATTTGTAGAAGGACTTTTATCAACATGTCCTATACCTATCTCTTATAGTTTTTGAAATAATCACAAAAAACATGTTATTGTTTTTATTTTTATAGTTAATCACGTAGGCTTTGGAAAAATACAATAAAGATATACCATAATTAATACAGATGTTCGATATGTTTACCATTTTCAAACAGTCCAAAACTCGATGGTGAACTGAGAGTGGCTTCCATTATTTCATTTGGATGAAGATTATTAAATGCCGCCTCAATCCTTGCCTCAATTCTTAGTAATTCCGGATGGGTGTTGTGTAGACTAATAAATCTTTAATACGTCTTGATCTTTTTCCAAAGCCTACGTGGATTGACTATAAAAATAAAAAAAACAAAAACGTCTTTTTCGCGATTATTTCAGAAACTGTAAGAGATGGGTAGGTATAGGACATGTTGATAAAAGTCCTTCTACAAATCGATATACTTTCTATTGCCGTTGAGATAATAGGGTCATTTTATTTGAAACAAGTAAGTTATAGCTATTTGTTAAATATCATTTTCAAATAATCATATAAGCTGTGCAATTTGACAGTTGACAATTTTGAAAATTTTAGGAAACTCTTCGAACCTTTGGTTATCGACTGCAAGAAAAATTATTTACTTATCGCAAACGGTTCATAAGCTGTCATGTTTTTAATAAACCTCTGCAAATGAAAATTTTGAGCAAAAAAATTGACATATGTCAAAAAATATGACAGATAAGTACTAAGAACTAGGTACATTTTACTCAGTTTGGAGAGGAGAATTCAAAAATGCAATAAAAATAAGTGGTTACCATTTAAAATTTTAAAGTTGGCACCAATTTCTTGTAGTTCCGGAAGTTCGACCATTTTGAAAATAATTTAATTAAACTTAGACTGGTTGATTTGAGTTGTGTGCAAAATTTCAAATTTCTATCTAAATTAGAAGTTAAAAAGTTTCTAATATAGGCCCTAAAAGAATCACCTTGTATAGTCCAAAATACACTATGACATTTAGAAAAAAATCTAAATTAATCAGGTAACACTACATTAGAAATCATTTAATTATTTTTTTTTATTTTTGAAATCGGGACAAAAATTAAAATTTTACAGTGCCTGCCGTTTTTTAAAAATCATCGTATATAATATTATAGTTTTACTTTGTAGACACTACATAATTCAAAAAAATTGTTATACATTTATTATAATTGTCATTATTAGTCTAAATATAAGATAGTTGAAACAATACTTGCATTATTCTTGATTTATGTTATTTTAATGAATTTGTGCAAGATACAGATAAGAATTTTTATGGCTTCACGAATCATTACATTCCGATTATACCACTTTCGGTATTTTTTCCCGTTAATCATTGTTTTAACGACCTTCCCAGTAATGCACATTTGGAAAGGAAATGACAAATTATGTAACATTCATCACAGAACCGTAGAAGGGCATTTTAAAATTTTTCACGTGCAATTTTCACTTTCCCTGTTCGACTTTCACCATTCGAGGAAAAACTAGACCGACGTTTGTTACTATCATCCTGTTTGCTTTCAGATAAGACGTCCACAATGTTCAACTTTATCAAGAAGGCGGGGACCGGCGTGACCTCGGATAAGGACGAGAAAGAAAAACGGAAACGAGACAAAAAGGACCGGAAGGATAAACAAAAAAGGGAACGTGCAAGCATGTCCGCTGAAGAACTGTTAAGATTGGATGAGGTATTAAATATACAGGGTGTTTTCGAATTTTTTTTTTATTTGTCTATAGGTGCGACGCTCGTTGAAAATCCGAGGACGACGTAAAGAAAAAGAGAAACTTCCTTCAGGAATCACTGCCGATTATACAGCCGATTTTTTAGCAAGTCTGGATAGACAAGATTCGCCGGCATCACCCTCACATATGAATCACCATCTCCAGGAGGGCCACACCCAATCCGACAGTAGTGAAACGAGTCTAAATTCCCTAAACAACCCTCAAAATAATAAAGTGTTACCACCTCTACCTCCCAAACCCCCTAAAAGAGGCATCCTTAAAACTCCTCGAGTGAGCGTCACCCAAGACAACGGCCATGACAGTTTAGTTCGTAACACTATCCAAAATGAGCTAATTACATATCAAAACGTCCCGAACGGTATCAACGGTAAAAATCTCGGTTCGGAACTCTTAGTGATAACATCGACTTCACCTAGTGCCGATAGTTTAACCGATACGACGAATTCTTCATTTGCCACTCCACCGTTTTCATTGAGTCCTGTTGGTGAATCGCAGGGTTTTCATCGATGGTCGCGTACGTCAAATTTCGACGATGTGGAATTACCGTTACCGGGAATTGTGCCGTTAACGTTACCGAAACCGCGAACGTTGACAATACAAAGACAGAAACCGCCACGGAACGATTTCGGATTTTCATTGCGTCGTGCAATGGTGTTAGAACGTGTAGTGAACGGTAACGGTAACGGTGACGGAACGTTGTCAATGAAAGCGGTGATTTTTGCCGAACCGGGAGCAATGGTGCAGCATAATAACGAGACAGGTTTGTTACCGGGGGATAAATTGTTGGAAGTGAATGGTTTTCCAGTGGAGGATAAGACAAGAGAGGAGATTATTGATAAAATTAAGGCGTCCGGGGAGAGTGTCACATTAAAGGTGAGTTGAAGGTCCTCGCTTCTTTGTCGCTCGTGCTGTAAAACTAAAATATTATTTAATGAAAAAAACGGTGAATTTTTTTAAAATAAAGAATCTTTTTCTTAGTAAAGTATTTAGTATGTGTTTGATTTTGAACAATAAATTATGATTTTCCATATGTACAGGGTGTGTTGATTAAAAAAAAAATTGCTAGTACAAGCGATAGACTTTAATATTGTTCAAAATTTTTAGCGTATGACAGTGAGACCCTAAAAACCAAATTTGGAAAAAAAAAGTTTAAACAATTAGGATTTTTTCTGTACTACATAAATTTTTCTAATGGTACAGTTGGAGACAAAATAGTTTGGTTGTAACTTGACACTTTAATGTAATTCAAGCTTTAACGTTAAAATGAACGACAATTTCAAATTATTGACACCTATTATATTTTCCTGTCAAAAATATGTACATAACAACTATGATTGACAGTAGCTAAAAATAAGGTTAACAGTCCTAAAGCATGCTTTACAATTTAATGTCACTCAAGTGACATTGACGACTAAAGTATTTTGTCTCCAACTGTAATTGTGAAAATTGAATAATGTAATAGTTGATAAATTTTGAGTAATTAACATTTTAATATTGAAAATTGGGAATTCTGGTAATTTATGGTTAAGTTTGGGATGACGTGCTGACAATAGAGCGGAGGCTTCACAATAGAGCCCGGGTACGTCATAAATGTCATTGTGGACCTTTTTTCTTTTATCAAGAAATTCTGGCCTGATTAATTAGGTACCGCAAACTCTCCCATAAATTATTCCAACTTTTAGATTTTCAATATTGAAATGTTAATTATCCAAAATCTATCAACTTTATCATTATTTACTACAGAAAAAAATAAAAGAATTTATTCATGTAGAAAAAATATGGATTTTTTTTTTCAAATTTAATTTTTACGGTCTCACTGCCATACGCTAAAAATTTTGTACAATATCAAACATCAAATTAAAGTGTATTTAATCCTTTGTCCTTTACACTAACAAAATTCTTCTTTAATCAATTAGAAATATTTATTTTTGCGCCGGCCCTAAAACTTGGGACACCCTGTACTTTTTTTTTTTTTAAATAAACCTTTTCTTAGTTTTACGCTTTTTTTCAACTTTGAGTTAGATATTTAGTAATAATTGGAAAATTTAGAAACATTGGCTGGCTTTTTTATAATAAAACTTAAAACTTGTAATCTAACAAAAAAATCAACATTTTGAGTTTTGAATTTATAAAAAAAACATCAAATGACTTTTTAAAGCCATTACTTTTTAGGTGGGTGTATTTATTAAAAAAGTAAAAATTCAAATGCTCAAACCAAACAACATAGTTTTGTTATGTGTGTGAAGGATTTTATTTCCTAAAGCAGTACAATTATTAGAAAGTAAAAATAAAGAAAAACTTGAATATTTTACTACTTATACCAATTATTAAATTGAAATTTATTATGTAAATAGTAATTATAATGTGTAAATAGCAAACCTCAGCTGTCATTTCACTTAACTTGGGCGTTATTATACAGGGTGTTTCACATAATTTTACGAGGCCTGCGCCTGTAAGATGCAATCAATAATACATATTCCGACACGAACTCGATTACAAATTATTAAAAATTGGATAATCTTCTCTAATTTATTCACCTTTTAAAAAATTACAATGTTTTTAGTTCGTTAATGATTAAAATAGATTAACTAGAATCATATTCATGCCGTCTCTTGATAGAACAAATGATAATTGTTAATTAGTTTCACAACTACTGTCAAGGGTTTCCAAAAATTAACTTTTAAATGTGTATTTTTTGTATCTAGTGTTTTATTATATAATAAATATAAAATAATATAATATAATTTTGTATATTTGAGTGCGTACATTAGGCATAAGTCTCGTAAAGTTGTGTGAAACACCCTGTATTTTAATTTTTTTAATTTTTATGAAATACGAGTATGTAGATTAGATTTTAATTTTATAAAAAATTTAAATCTAAATATTAGACGTTCAAAAATTCAATGTGTTTTTCGTTTTTTCTTATTGATGTAATTATGATTGATTCACATTAAATTATCATCACTTAAGTGATTTAATAAATTGACATTTATTAGATTTGACTTAGTGTTGAGAAACCGTTTGGAAATTTATAGGTTTGGTCGGTTTAACTTATGGTATTTTGCCAAAAATTACATCTACATGATTCATTATAAGATTATTTAACTCCTGCTGTGTCCCATATGAACAAACATGCGTGATGTCATTTTTGGCTCAAACCGGTCGTTTCAAAGTTATTAAAGAAAGTCTAAAAATAATTAAAATATTGATGATTTGAGATAAAGAGTGAAATTGTGTGGCCACCCCCACGCGTCTTTTTATGCAAAATATCGTATTTTGATGCAGACATGTCAACGAACTTTCATTTTTGGCACACCTTTGCATCATTGAATAACCGAAAATTTATCGAATTGTTTGGTTCAAGTAAAAGTGTCAAATTAAGGTGAAAGAAAGAGAAAAAAGTCGTCTACAACCGAGTAGAATTCCTAATGAAGGAAATAGTTTGGAAACGAAAGTTTTTACATAACTTAATTATTATACAAAATCAATCACAACAAAATAAAATTATATCCATTTTTAGAATATTAGAAAGGTGGGTCGAACTTTTCCTTTTATACCAAAAGTTTCGCTTCATCATTTTACTCCCTCAAAATCGTGAACTTGAAAACGGTCGACGTCCCCAAAAATAGACGTTTAATGAGCCATTTAATGAAGCAAAAGAACAGATGTTTGGTTTGTTTCCTCTTTATTATTTTTTTTTCCGAATTAATTCGTTCATCATTCATTACCGTCGTAAACATGCGTGAGTCATCATCATCATCCGACGACGAAACGAAAAGAGGATGATACGAATTAATAAATTGTAATAAAAGTGTGACCCAACAATATAAATACGAAGGTGTGTCCTTTATTATAATAATGAGGTGACAACAGATTTGCATACTTTCATGAATCAGAAAGTTTATCGAACGTAAATTTTTTGGCGTGCGTGTATGAGTTGAATCACGACGTGATGTGGTTAGTAATGAGAAATGGGGGTATTACGCACCTTGGTGAATAAATTTTAATTACTACACTACTCCAAAAAAATAAAGGAACAAAAAATTATACTAAATTTTTTGGTGATTTTTGTCGCTGAGATATCTGATTTTAAATGAAAAAGGATCCTCTTGTCTTTGATCGTCGATATCTTGGCAACCAATGACCGCACAAAAACTGGAATAAATGCCTTATAAGATCCTCTTATTATTTTTTGGAAAATAATTTTTTTCACCTTTAACATTGGTTTAAAGAAAAAAGAAAAAAGTAAGTATTTGTGTTGTTTTAGTAAATCTACCGCGTAGTCACTAATATTCATGGGGAGACTAATGTTTTTAGGTGTTTTTACAGCTTAATGTTCCCCCCATATCTCTGTAAATTTTTAAATCGATCCATCAAACCGTTTTCTCGGACCGATTGATCAAAGTTTTGCAAAAGAATTGTATATTGTTTCTGAACATCGTCTAATCTTCGTCAAGATGAGAAAAACAATTTTTTCAGCTTGTTTTACAATTTTGCATTAGTTAAATTTAAAAAAAAATCGAAAACCAATTCAAAAAAAAATTCAAAAATTAGTCCGTATTGTTTCTTATTTTTTTTTACGAATTAAAAAAAATAAACATTTTTTTGAATTTTTTTTTCAAAAATTAAGCAGTTCATTGTTTCTTAAATGTTTTTACAAATTTTCAAAAAAATAATCAAAAAACAGATTTTGTTATTTTTTTTATTTTTAGCAAATAACTAATGCAAAATTGTAAACAAGTCGAAAAAGATTGTTTTTTCAGTTTGATGAAGATTAGGCAATGTTCAGAAACAATATACCGGGTGTCCCAGGCAGGCTGGAATATAAAAAATTAAATTGGTTTTTATTTTTTTCCGGATGCAGGAGTAACAGAAATCAAAATTTGATTGAGGTAGCTTGTAGTGCTCGAAAAGGGCTAATCTTTTGTCGATTCTCTAATTAACTTCATTATTTTAGCGTTACTAAAAAATGAACTATCAACTCATTGTTGCCAACAGGGATCGATTTAAAAATTAGCAGGGCTGTGGGAGATACTTTAAGCTGTAAAAGCACAGTAGATTTACTAAAACAAAGTAAAAAGTTACTTTTTTTTTCTCTTTTCTTTAAATCAATGTTACAGGTGAAAAAATATATTTTCTAAAAAATCATAAAAGGATCTTATATATTCCAGTTTTTGACACTACCCTTATATTCTCTGTATAGTCATTGGTTGCTGAGATATCGATGATCAAAGACAAGAGGATCCGTTTTCATTTAAAGTCAGATATCTGAAGAAAGATATTAAAGGTAAACAAACATGTTATCCGGCCTATAAATTGACTTAACTAAAAAAAAAAATCTCCACGTCCGTGGACCAGAAACAAAGCCATAAAAATTTAGAATTTTTTTTCTTGGGTGACAACCGGAGCACAGAAAAATATTTGCCAAAAGAACTCAAAACTAGATACTTAAAGCTTCAAAATGTTTTTAAACTAGATGCGACCATTTTTCCGTGAGTTACAGCCTTTCAAAAATCACCAAAAAAATTGGGAAAATTTTTTGTTTTTTTAATTTTTTGGAGTAGTATATTTTTGGCCTCTTTGACTTTCACTAATGTCTATTAGAAATCTGAGAAAACTGAAAATCTCTCAATAAAAGAATCAAAACATTAGTAATTTATTGATTTGGTGCAGTGAAGGCACTCACTGCTTCGTCGATTGTGCTTCTGAACTATCAGTGACTGACTACTAACTGAAAAACTATTGTTTTCTAATTTTTGTAACGTCTTTATGTTCTATTTTTCATGTTTTCTAGCGGGAAGTGAGTTCAGTTTTCATTTGCAAATTTTTGAACAGAAATAATTGTCGGATTAAAATTAGAAATCTTCACACAATACGTCCATCCCCGGCGTCAGCGTGTCTTTTACACGGTCCAATTATTATCGGACGATAGTCCACAACAAAACAACACAATACATGTTGTGTACTTCGCGCTCCACTTCTCTAAGATAATGGCAAAAAGTTGCCGTTTTCGCACTTGCGTATAACCGCAGCAGATAACCGAAGAAGGATGTGTGTTGTACTATTTTAGTTTTTTTTTTATATAAATGTGTTTAGTTTTTTTTTTTTCTCTAATTGTGTACACAGATGTAATTTCACCTGATGCAGAAGGCGTGGTGATGTTAGCCACATCCGGTGGTGCTCTCTTGTATAAATATTTATGTAATTCTGTGTTGTTTGTAGAGGAAATGTAAAACAATCGACTTTTTTTGAATGTCGAAAATTAAAAGCGAGGAGATCAAAGAAGGCGGGCGTTCCGGTTATGCACTGGACTAAAGTTCAGTGGCTCGTGTTGTAGAAAACTGTTAATTGAGAATTGTTAGTACTTAATTTGTGATAATTAATGATGGAATATTTTAAATTTTTTGAATTGCTAAACATTTGGTATAATTGGACCGTAAAATATATAGTGTGATTCATAGAATTGAAACTTTTGAATTTTTTGACGAAACTATTGCATTTTCTTCTGAAATGATTTGAGATTAAAGAAAAAAAAATGAATAATTTTGATTTCAGGTCCAACCGGTGGCGGAACTGAGCGAGTTGAGCAGACGATCGGGCCATGACGGCGGCGAGGTCGTTCTAGATGATTCAAATATCCGTGGTGGTACATTACGACGTTCCGGAAGTCGAAGATTCAACAAATCGACAACTGTAAGTTGTAAAATAAAAAATAGGGTATCGGTAATGCACACCATGTGACGTTCCTTCCTTCCCCTTGTATTAACACCGAAATCGATCGCATTCTTCGAGTGCAACGATCTTCAACCTAAATTGTGGACACGTATGAGTCAGTATGTTGACTCGTAGACGATAATTATGATAATTAATAAGAGACAAATGTTATGGGGGTACCCATTCAGTGGCGCAGCCACGAGATAGATTTTTTTTACCTATGTACTCCTTTAAACGACATTTCCAAAAAACGAATGTGTTTTCTTGTTTCGTATTATCTAATCTAAATTTTAATGACATTCATCAAAATTTTTGTGTCGTTTCATTCATTTGTTGTTTAATTCCTTCGTTGAGTTTTTTGGCGAGTAAATCAGCTATAGCTAAACACAAATTATTTTGAGTTTTGAAAAATCAAGTATGTCTTAGAAATTTTCAGGAAAATTTATTTTTTTGTAAAGTACCATTATGTTGCAAATACGACAAAAATTTATAAGAAAAATTGTTTAGAATCAATATCTAGGCTCCAAATTTCAACTAAGATTTTTCATTTTTATTCAAGAGAGCTTTTTAGTAACTGAAATTATTTAAAAAAGTTGACTGAAATGAAAATCTTAAGTCCATATAATTTCAAAAACCTCGGCCAACTTTGCTTTTAAATTTTCTTTTATGTTTATTTCTCAAATTAAAGAATTTTATTTGTAACAAAGACCGACATAAAAAACAAAATTATATTCATAACAATATTAATCTGTGAAACAATCAAACACTATTTTATTAAACTTGAACTGTTTTTTAATAAACTGGTGTATATATTTTTTTATTTTACGTCAAAGCTATTCATGAAAGTTTGATTGTAAACGAACCATCGTAACAACTCGGGCGGTGTATTAAAAATTGTGGTCCGTTCACAACGCACCATAAAAAAACACGTCATACGTATAAAAAACGATTTTCAATACACTTTAGCCGAAATTTACAAAATAATGCAAAGTTTTTATTTATTTCTATAATTTTTATTATACATTTCATGCTATTTTTAATTTATATTTCAGTTTACTTACCTTTTGTTTACTTATATCTGTTTCATTAGTACACTGGACATGTTTTCAAACTCTGGTGCTCTTTTATTATTTATTTGAATTACATATTAGTAAAAAAATATTTTTTAAATTTTATTATTGTATTCTTACACAAAATTTTAAAAATTTATTTCTTGCATTCTTACAACGTTTTTGTACTTTTCTAAGTCTCTTGAACTCCCAAGAGTGTAAATGGTTCATTTTTGAAGTTTTTGATTTTTTCAATTTTTGTCGATTTTCGGTTTATTGCTAATAACTTCGGAATTATTTACGCTCGTTCTTTTTATTTGGTACCTTTGGAAAGTAAATCTAATATTTTATCATACAAAAAAATGATAATTCTCCTACGTTAAATAGTTATCGAGAAAATTGCTGATAAAATCAAAAACATTTATATCAAGAATTTTGCAGTTTTCTCGACGCCAATCGATTTCTCGGAACATTTTGCATATGTTAAAACATTACAACGTTTGAGGTACAGTTTTGTCGCAATTTCCAAAATAAAGAAAGTAAAAATTTTTGAATCTTATGAAGTTATAATTATGACAACATGGAAAATAATTAATTGTATACAAAATTGAAATGTTTAATTTGGTTCTTTCTAAAGCATAATATTACCACTACAAATAATTTTGTCTGATTTTGTTCTGGGGGGGGGGAGGTCAGGTCAGGTCATAAATCATAGATGTGTCAGTTTACCTGTACAGATTTAATTTTGTGTCAATTCTGGAGATAGATGTCTTAAAACTTAATTGAATTTAATTTTTTGAGGGAAATCTAGCGCAGATAGAATGACAATTAGAAAATTTGTTTCTTATCGCATTACACGGCTGTTAAGAACCGTATAATTTTTACGAACGCGTTTATTGCATTAATTCGTCACGATAATACAATACAGATGTTGATTTTTTTCCGAGTGTGTGAAAAAAATTCCGTTTTCTGGTCGTGACCAGGAAAATAAAAGTTAAAAATATCAAACGAGAGAGAAGGAAGCTTTTTACCTAGTAACCTTTAGTACAGTTCACGTAACTCGTTTAATATTAATAAGATGAAATAATAGTACAACCGGTTTTGTATTGTGGTATGTTTAAAGGTGTGAGTGGTTATGGCGCTACCGTTAGTAAATGTATCATAGATATAGACACGCATCTTTTTTCGAGTGTCTGTATATGCATAATGAGGTTTTAGAATGAATTGAATAGAAAGGGGGGCGTTTCTAAATTTAAATTCGAAAATTTGAAGCAGTGACATCTACGTTTCTTGAGACAAAATAACTACAAATGTGTAGATGACCAGTAATACACGTTGTATAAAGAGTTGCATATATAATTTTATAAAAATTACAAACCAGTTGGTGGGTTTTTGATATTTATTAGGTGGGATGTGATTTATTTTGTCGTTTCGATTATGGAATGGGAGCGGCGCCCTTCGTTGATTTTTTTTCCTGTTATTTGGGTCGCACGTATTAGCGTTAATTTGAGTGAGAGTGAAATTAGTCAAAAAAATCGCAAATTTCTAATAAAACATCCACGACCTTCTGGTCAACCCACACACAATCGTGACACCTCCAGGAATCGTAACGTCACACGTTACCCAACTTGCATTCGTGCAGCAATTAAACTTTTAAAAAGACACCTGCGAATTATTAAATTCTCCGCCGGCGGATATGCCGACAATAAGCGTTAATTAATAACGATTAGTAGAGATAGGATTAGAAGTAAGAACGATAATGCTTGGGGGTTTTGTTGCCTGAGGTGTGGTGCAGGTGTTTGCAGGGAAATGAGAAAATTTTGTTTTATTAAGTTTATATTTGCATATTGGGTGAGAAAGATCAATGTCGAGTCAGGCTTTTGTTTAAATAGAAGACCATATTTCAAAAGTTTTTGCGACTTGAGGATCATAAAATTTTAGATTTACTACCGAACCATTAAAACCTCAAAAAATTCGGATTTTTTAAAAACTCATGCACTTTTTTTAGCTTCTAGAACCTATAGAGATGTAAAATACGTTATTTGGTTCAGTTTTAAAGTTGTATTTTTTATAAATAAATCAAGATTTTGGTCGATTTTCGGTACCCAGAGCGATAGACTGCTGACATGAATTTGATGTCCAAAATTTCGTGTCCCCCACTGTAGTACCAGTTTTTTTTTATAAAAATAAAAAGTTTTTGATTTTTTGGTCAGAATCTGATAAAGTGCTTATGCTTATAGCTTATAGCCCTATTCCTAACTTTCTTATTAAATTGTCTTTCAACAAGCTCACTTACTATTATTTATCATTAACTTTTGATTTTAGGCAATTTGAAAATTTAATTAAATAAAATAGGCTGTGGAAAGAATAGCACATTTTTTTATTTATTTTATCTAAGACAAGCAAACGATTGATAACGAAAAACTGTTCAACATTGAACCAAAAAGTACTATAACGTCCTTAAAAGTAATGAAATTATTATGGCTTGGGGCGTTTTTTATAATAATAATTTCTCGGAATTGTTTGAAAATTGGCGATTTTCTGTATTTTTTGGCAAAATTTTTTGAAATAGTGATTTTTTCCGCAAAAATTAGCTACATTTTTCGTAGCACAAACTGAGTTACTTTAGATAATAAAAGAGTAGTTATTTATTAAAAAAATTATTAATCGTAAAAAAAGACATGCCAAAAGTAAGACGATTACAAATGGAATTACTTTTTACAATTTTTGTTAGATCCGTTTTTGCCCTTTCCTTCGAAATCATAGGGTGAAGATTTACGGGTGCCAAAAATCCACCAAAATCTCGACAAAAATCAAAAAAAAATTCACTTATAATATCCCGAGTGCATTGATTGTTTCCGGAAATTTTTTCGAGTGATTATTAAAAACGACATTAATTAGCCCGAGTAGAACACGAAGTCTAATTACACGTTTTTGCCAATCACTCGAAAAAATTTCCGGATTCAATCAATGCATGGGTGAAAATTTCATGACATCACGAGTTCAAGTAAGTAGGTCTTAGTTTTTAATGTTTAAAATGAAGTTTTACTAAATATTTGAGGTAAGTTTTTGTGTCAAAAAAATTTCCACTTATTAATTCTAGCTAATAAGTCAAAAAATTTCCGGAAAATTTTTATGTTGCTATAGTAATCATATTAAATACTAAATTCAAATTGGTTCATCCATAGGGTCATGCAATTTTCAACAGA
Source organism: Tribolium madens (assembly GCF_015345945.1). Classification (NCBI taxonomy): domain Eukaryota; kingdom Metazoa; phylum Arthropoda; class Insecta; order Coleoptera; family Tenebrionidae; genus Tribolium; species Tribolium madens. The sequence goes on from NW_025401041.1 coordinate 4,224,165, forward strand.
CATTTTTTGATTTGTGTTGAGATTTTGGTTGATTTTATTTATTGGTGATAACCTCTTATGTTTGGTACCATTGGAAAGAAAATTTAATTTTTCTATATACAAAAAAGATCAGTGTTCTACCATAAATAGGTAGTTATCGAGAAGATTGTTGCTAAAGTCAAAAATATGGAAATTGATTTGAATTTAAAAAATGGCAGTCAAAAATTCTGTTTAAGAGCTTGAATCTAAATAATTAGTGTGCGTTCTTGTTCAATTCGCATGATTTCAGAGTCTATCAATTATTTTATTCACAATCACTAATGTAATATGCCGATTATTAACCTTTTTATGGTTGGGAAACATGTCATTATTTCTCATGAAGAGTAATAAATGTTACTCCTCTTGGGTGGTAACATGCAGGATTGCCAACGTTAAAATTACGAAAATACCGGAAATTTTTTCTTTTAAATTGTCGAGTTACGCATAATATTTCACTAAATTAGTATTCAATTGCTTTTGTAGCAGTTTCTCTTAATTCTGGGGGAGTACATTGCTCCATTTCGACGACTTTAAATCAGATTTACACATTATTTCAATATTTTCTTTGACATTTCTGAAATGTCAAAAATCAAACGTCATTTGGATGGCCTACCACGTTTGGACCTTAACTTTGTTAGAATTTTATTTTACTCAAATTTTTGACTGAAAATAATGTGATTGTGAATAAAATAGCATACAAACCTCGGTGGTAATGGCATTACCCCTTGTGCTTTATACATAAGCACTCGGGGTAATGCCATATTTACCACCTCGCTTGTAATGTACTATTGTTGTGTTGCTGTTGGTAATGGCTCAAATGATTGTTTGTCTTGCAAAATCTGGGTTCGTCGCTTCTTGGTGGTTGCACAACATTCGACAGGTTGCATGGGCGTGAATAGTAGATGGGATGGTACCTACAACAACGCGAAAAACCTTGATTATGGTTATTTTGTGACCATAGGCGTTCCACCAATACATTGAAATTTTATCGTCGTTTTAATGGGAAAATTGTGAATCGAAAAGTCGTGTTCGGAAAACTAATGGGATGTGTGAATCGTTGGCGCATTTCCTGTGTTGTTGTTGTCGTTGTCGTCGTTGTTGCATCAACACCTACGAACACACGGAATTTATCCAATGTTGTGAAACTAAGGTATAACGAGAATGTTTTGCATTGTGCCGAAAACTATATTCGCGTGGTCGATTCCGGGGGCTCAACCTGTTCCAATTACAACACACGAAAAACAACACAAATTGAATAATTTGAATGATTTAGCAATAAATTACTAATGGTTAGAAGGTCGTTTTAGGACGTTGGTGCATTTCTCGTGTAGGTGACAAGGTGAAGAGTTATGTTATGGCTAGAGCTATAAAATAAGAGGCAACGGAAACGGGGATTACGTGAGCGAATTGTAAAAGATAGGTGAGGAGTTGATGAGGCGATTCACCTTTTTACCACCAAAACGGGAAGAAATATTGTAAACGACACACTTTTTACATTTTTATTTTCACATTGTGGAATAGTTTTTTTTCTTTTTCGAATCAATTACCTAGGCCAACGTAACGGCTTCCGATAAATAAGTGACATCTTTGATGTGCATTTACGTTCACGGTTGTTTTACTCAAAAACCTAAACTATAATTAATAGGAGGGAGGGAAAATCTCATTAACTACTTATCATCGCAAAGTTGTAAAACTCGCTCCTTTTCATTAAAAAATTACTCGTTAGATACTTCCTTGTTTGAATTTTTGTAAAATGTTATTTTATCCTCACATTTCTGAGAATTCCCATCAAAATTCCGTTAAAATTCACAATCCACATTCCTGTTTTGGTCATATATCACTCGGGCCAAACCTGCGGACGTTCAATGTTACCAACCTAATGCACATATTGGTTTACGGGCGTGGGTTTGTCTTTAGTGCCCCGGTACAAACATATATTGTACTACCGGTTTATAATTTTTTTTTCTTTATCGGTTTCCTCCGATCTCAATATGTTGTTCGCCCACATTGTCGATGACGAATTTTTTTTTTTTCAGTTTTGCTGATTTTAGATGCGTTTTTTCGTTTGGGGTTCCTTTGTTTGCTAAAAAATGCAAAGGCAAGACACTCCGCCTCCATGATTTTAAACTCCCACGCATCATTCTATCGATACCATCGAGATATTCGCGTTTTAAATGCGTTATTAATATTCATGACGTTCGTCAAGGACGTGCTGTGAGCGCACCTTTCGTTCAGAAGAAAAATTCGGAGCATTTCCGAAATGATTTACGACAAAAACCTGAATTTTTGACACGATTTTACCTTTTTTTTCTGATTGTCACAATATCTTCAAAGTATAGTCCTGGGGTTAATATACAGGGTGCATCAGAACTTGCTCCCCAGAGAAAAATGAAAAAAAAATACCAGGAACATGGAAAAAATGTTAAAAAAATTTTATCTATAAAAATTTCGAAGTTATGAGGGTTTCAACTTTGCACTTTGACTATTTATTTCTGTTGGAAAAATAATTTTCCAAATTTTTTTGCTACAAGGTATTATAAGAGGAAACAAGGAAGCTCTATCCTAAATTGTAATTCTGTTCAATGTTCAATGTTATTTGTCGCTTTTATTGGCAAAATTTTGGTACTTGTACTAAATAATTGTAAAAAAACATATACAAGATCATCAGTATCATTAAATAGACATAAAAAAATGTCGAATGTTAAAAAATAAATGTCAAATTTTTTTGACAGATAGAATTTTTTAAACATTTTTTCCATGTTCTTGGTTTCTTATCTTACTTGAAATTTTTCTCTGGGGCGCGAGTTCAGGTTTTTTTAATAAAAAACAGAAAAGTCAACTTTAATTTCTGTCGACACTTTTTTATTTGTTCTTCATTTTGATTTTCGTTTATCTGATTTCTTACGTTAACAGCCGAGAAACCGACTTCTTGGACGACAACTTTTATACCAGGTGAATAAAAAGTATGGAACCAAACGTTTTTGGTTTAAACTATTTATTTTTTGGTAAAACTAACTGATAAATGATAAAGTACTATAAAAATGTGACGTTTTATTAAGAATAAATTTTTTCAAAATTTTATTTTGTTTTTTGTTGTACAAATTTTTTAATTTTTTTAAATGGCAACCCACTATAAATCTATTTTTCTCATGAAGGTTATGATCTATAAGAATTGCAATTATCTACTTTACATTTAAGTTTTTTTTTAAACAAAATTACATAAATTGCAATTTTGACAAAAAAATTGCTCGGTTTTGAATTATTTTTTTATAAATTTCCAAATCATGTGTGACAAAATTTTTGAGTTTGTGTCAGAATAGTGTATTTGTCCCCGCCTTTCACGTGGTCGTTTCTTGACACCCATAGACTTCCCATTCAGTCGTTAGTCGTTTATCGGTAATCGTCGTTACAAGACGAATCGCACGTGTTCGTGATGTTCAGGTGTTTTCGTGAGGTACCTTCGAAATATTTCATTCAAATTTTGAAATACTGAAGGTTCGTGATAATAATATGTCATAAGACGTCATTGTTGGGTTTCAAATCGAAGATGTTTCAAGGAAAAAAAATTGGAAATTTTTTAATTACGAACGAGTCAAGGTTTTTAAATTCAATTGAAGTCAATTTTTTATTATTTTTAGGTGTTAGATAATCACTAATTACGTCTTTAGGAAATTATATAAATGAACGTAACGAGATTGAAATATGTGTCTCATTATGTAAAATGGTACTTCATGGGAAGCATCTGATATTAAATTTCGATTTGTGCCTCCCGGCTTGACCTTTCTAGTTTTAACGAGGAAACTATTCGTGTGGTGCAAGTCTGCAACTATCTTCATAAATAATCTGTCGAGATGCAAAATCAGTCACGATTAAGAGAAATATTTTTGAAAATTTTCACCAAAACTCGATTGAAAACGTGTGACCTTTTCTTAAATGTTTCAGTTTGCCTAAGTAACCAGTTGTAAAATGTTTTATTATCACTTTTATGACTGCTCCAGTTTATGTTTACACAACAAACGTTAGTTTTGCAAAAATGTAAATTGATTAAAAGGCTATTTCGTAATTGTTTACTTTGAATTAATAATTACAATGAATGAAAATTTTAGATAATGTGAAAATAATTGCAATTGAATCGGATTAGCATACAAAATAGTTATTCGTGTATATGTATAAAATTTTAACCCGAAATGGCGTCAAATGACATTTTTTATTTTTTTGATTTTGGGTACCAAAATTTTGAACAATTTCAGCACCGACAATGTTCAATGGCTCATTCGAAAACTCGCTTCGAAACGGTTCTTATACCTCACCTAAAACGCCCAAAAATCAGACCTACCAACACAATTCGTGTAAAGGTACCGCTCACGGCACCGGTACCTACATTAAAGATGGTGCATTTCAAAGAATACCTTCTAAGAGATACGCAAAACCGCCTCAAGTACCAACAAGTGATAAAACAAAAAGTACTAGTGTTAGTTCGGAGGGTTTCAGCGAATCAGATTCGTTAGATTCATTGGGTGAAAAAACTAAAAATGGTACCACTGAGAGAAAATTGGACGTATCGAGTCGTCTTTATAACAGTACGACTAAAGCATCGGTGGCCAAAACGGCCAAAATGAGACATTTGGATATTTTTGATGTTTCGTGGACGAACAATTTGAGAAAAGGGACGAGAAATAAAAAAAATAAACGACGGGAGAATTTAAAAAAGGCACTTGGCGATAAGTTAGTACTTGGAGAAGGGAAACGTCACCGGAAAATTGAAAATGTTGACTATGTGGATGTTGCATTTTTTGCGGAAAATAAAAAATTCCCGGGTTACTTCCGAACGCTTGATTTATCACAGTGTTACAAAAACATGACCGAATTTATGGTACTTGTGACTTGTGATTTTTGTAACAATTTGATTAATTATTTTTTTTTGGTTTTAGGCCAAGTCTGAGGAACACCTCGAAAAAGAGAAGCAATGGCTCGATGCAGAAAAAGTCTGGTTGATGCACAGAGGCGGTTTTACGGCCGCTATGAAAGACACCGGAAATGGCAACGAACCCGGAAAAATCCAGGTGTGTCTGGAACACAGCAAGGAAATTTTAACAGTCGATGAAGACGATATCGAGAAAGCAAATCCGCCACAATTTGACCGTGCTGAAGATTTGGCCGCGTTGAGGCACTTGAACGAATCAAGCATTTTACATACTTTAAGACAACGATACGCTACGAATTTAATCCATACTTATGCCGGCTGTGGCACCCTTTTAGTAATCAACCCTATGGCACCTTTGGCCATATATTCCGAAAAAGTCGTAGCTTTATTCAAAGGTTGTAAATCGGAAGATATGCCTCCACATATCTACTCCATGGCTCAGTCTTGTTACCACGGGATGCTTTCATCGCGTCGCGACCAATCTCTAGTTTTTCTCGGCCGGTCCGGATCTGGAAAAACCACAAATTTCCGTCATTGCATCCAATATTTAGTCACAGCGGCCGGTTGTGTTAATAAAATTTTGACTGTTGAAAAACTAACAGCTTTATGGACAGTCCTTGAAAGTTTCGGCAATTGTCGCACTGTTATGAATACAAATGCGACTCGTTTTACACAAATTTTTAGTCTCGATTTTGACCAAAGTGGTGTTATAGCATCTGCTAGTATCCAAATTCTTCTATTGGAGAAGTCACGAATTGCAAGAAAAGTCGAAGGAGAAACAACGTTTCATATTATGCAACGGTTATTGAGCGGTGTTGAAGGAGGCTTGAGAAAAGAGTTGTTTTTGGAGAATTTATCAGGGAATGAGAACAATGCCTTCGTGACACTATTACAGAAACACGAGGATAAGCAGAGGGCACAAGGGGAGTTTGTGAAAGTCTGTGCGGCGTTTAATGTATTGGGGATTGGGGAAAATGAACAGAGGAGTATTTTTAGTGTCTTGGCGGCGATTTATCATCTAGGGAGTGCGGGAGCTGTCAAAGGTAAATTTCTCATAATATGTATTCATATAATTAATTTTTTTCATAGCTGGTAGTTCAGGGAGTCGTTACCAATTCGCCAGTCCCCAAGCTGCTCAACGTGCTGCCACCCTCCTTGGCACCACTGTCGAAGAACTCTCCCGTGTTATTTTCGGGTTGTCTTCTGGCGGTATGGTCACTCCCAATACCCCACGTGCCCCATTTCGCACCCCATCGCCTATTGATAAGGGTCTAGAACGCGAAGCTGTCGGTTTTGAAGCAATCGAAGGCATGGCGATGGGACTCTACGCTGAAGTTTTCAATTGTATTGCGTCTCTTATCAATCGTTCAATTTCGGCATCGTCTCATACCGTTTCAAGTATCCTTCTTGTTGATACTCCGGGATTTCAAAATCCGGCCACTTGTGGACGACAAGCCGGAGCTAGTTTTGAGGATTTATGTCATAATTATCTACAAGAGAGATTACAACTTCTATACCATCATACGAATTTGGTAGCACCGAAAGATCGTTACATGCAGGAGAATATCGAGTGTGTGTATGATGAGAATGAAAATTTGATAAATCCAATACCGTTGGTGAATTTGATGGATAAAGCGGCACAAAACAGTGTGGTGAGGACATCACAAACTGATTTACATGAAGGTGATCGTCGTGGCCTTCTTTGGTTGCTTGACGAAGAAGCCATTTATCCAGGATCGACTGATGATTCCTTCCTTGAACGTCTTTTCACACATTATGGCGATCGTGACCACCAACTTCTCCTCCGGAAAGCGCCCGGAAACAATCAATTCATTTTGCAACATTTACAAGGAACAAATCCGGTCCTATACACCGCCAAAAATTGGCTCAAACACAGCAGAGAGAATCCGATTGCAAAAACTGCCGTTACAGTATTACAAGAGAGTTGCAAGTGAGTAAAAAAAATCATTTTTGTGTTTTGTTTTAATCGAAATTATTCCAGAGAGGACATAAGTAAGTTATTTGTGAGCGTTCGAGGATTGGGAGCGACAAGCTTTAGCGGGTCTTTGGTTGGTATCGAAGGCTCTCAATCCTTGAGAAGGGCCTCCAGTATTCGACGGACTTTTACAGCCGGTACAGCTGCAATAAAACGCAAAAGTGTGTGTTTACAGGTTTGTAGTTATGCAACCAATTATACACGCAAGTGAGTAATAAAGTTGCAGACTAAATTTACCGTCGATGGTTTAATTGAAACTTTGAGAAGGACGCGTCTACGATTTGTTCATTGTCTTCTACCTCAACACAATGCCGGTTTTTGTGAAGCCTTGGCCGTTAAAACTAGCTTAGGTCAGCCGGAGGACGCCTTAATGAATATTCCACTTTTGAGGTCGCAAATACGTGGAGGTCAAATTTTGGATGCTGTACGTTTCTACAAGCAAGGTTTTCCGAATTTTTTGCCTTTGAGTGAATTCAGGCGACGGTTTCGTCTACTAGCCGGCGATAGTAAAATTTCCAGTCCGGTTCTGGATGAGAGGAAAGCCGTTGAAGATATGTTATTGGCTGTGGATTTGGAATTGTCAAGTTACAGGGTTGGATTAAGTCAGGTAAGGAGAATTTTTCGTCTTTGACAAGGTCAAGTGTGTTAATCAACCGCGAAATATTTCATCGTCTAACCGCAAGTTACGTGCATGAATCTTGTCTCATTAATTTTTTAAAAATCGATTGTTACTTTAAGATTTTTTAACGGTATTTTTCTTCGTTGGTTAAATTAAAATTGATTGAATGGAGGTCAGGTAAATTGCTCGTTTTGATCAACGAGAATATAAAACACGAACTGCACCTTTAAACAACAAAACAGTAACCGACATACATTTTCCATGGCGATTATCGGGTGAAAGTCAAAGTCAATGGACTCTTTTGGATGAGGGTGTGCGTGAAAGTAGTCTCAGGTGTGTGAGATTATCGAAAATATTGATTAAAAAATTAAGCTGAAATCACGTTCGAAGTAGAGCAGGAGTGTTGGTCTTTTTTCAAATTATTTTTCTTAAAACATTAAAGGAAAAACTAACTTCACTTTTGTAATATTGATATTATTAGTATTACTATTAATTTGGAGGATGAAAGTTTAATTTACTACACTTGTGTTACAAAGAACTAAGTGGAAGTGTGCATACGAAAGGTGAGTATACAGGGTGTTACTTTTACTTACTTTTTTTTTACAAAAACTATATTTTCAAATAATACTATTCATTCCTCGTTTTCTTAGTAAATGCATCAAATTTTTTTGGCACATCCGGTGTAGCAAATGCTACCAAATTTAGTTTTTCAAATGTTTTTTGCTCGAAACAATAATAATTTGCATGAAAAATACGGTAAACCACTATTTATTACATTTTACTTTACAAAATGCACTCAGAAAACAATTTAAATTTTTGAATTTTATGGCAAATTTTGCAACGTGGGCGGATTTTACTTGTGAAGGTATTCATGCATAAAACAATATGCTTGGATACCGTTTAATTGTTAGTTTGACAAAGTCTAATTTGTCAATAAATCTTGTTGAGACCTTTAATAATGGATGATATTAATTACTACGAATTGGTAGATAAGCTTGAAGTGTTTTTTAAGTGCAATAAAAATAGAGCGGAAGCTGAAAGACAGTATAGAGAAAAATACTCAAATAGAGTTCACCCAAATCGTTGGAAATTTAGTCGAATTGAAAAACAACTGGGACGAATAGTTTCGCTTCTTAGAACTAAAAAAACCTGTGGTTCTTTGTGAAGAACAAGAAAATAGAAATCTGAATGTTCTGTTATCAGTCGAAGAAAATCCAAGAGTTTCCATAAGAGAACTCGCTCATAAACTGACAAATTAGATTTGTCAAACCAACAATTAAACTGTAGCCAAGCATTTTTTTTATTCACACCTTTCCTTTAAGACTAAAAATCAGGCTACGCGACCAATTTCCTTATAAAATTCTAAGATCTAAGATGTTTTTTGATTGCATTGTGTTACGCAGAATGTAATAAATAGTGGTTTACAGTATTTTTCATGTCAATTATTATTGTTTGGAGGACAAAAAACATAGATGTTCCATTTGAAAAGCTAAATTTTAGCACATCCGGCAACACCGGATGTGCTAAAAAAATTTAATACATTTATTAAAAAAACCAAGAATAAATATTATTACTTAAATATCTACTTTTTGAAAAAAAGAAGTAAGTTTAGGTGTTATCAGCCGGGGCGACTTAGACCGAACACCCTGTATAAGTAAAAATCAAGAATTGGGTTTACAGCTTCATAAAATTACTTAGAATGTCTAGTAATAAATGAGAAAGTTACTTAATTGAAAAAAATGGTTATTTAAGTAACATCGAATTACTTTTCAATAAATAAATGGTGTGAAACAAGCTTTCAAAACAATGATTTTCTTTATCACAAGACAAAATCATTTGTAAAATGTTATTGGTTGTTACTTTTTGTAATATGATTACGTTTTCATGTTTCAAATGAAAATATGTTCGAGCGTAATAAGTTGTTTGGCAATTTAAAGAAAGCTTTCCATTTTTTTTTTATAAACTATTGCATTATGTATTATGACAAGTGATGTGATTTTCCCACAAGACTTCTTATAGAAAAGCTATTACAGGATTCTATATCGGGAGAAGAAAGTTACAATATTGTATCTACAGACTTGATCATTTTCTTTTTTCCTTTTCAGTTATTTTTACCTAGTTTTCATTTGTCGGAATAATAAATTTAAACATCGTCGATTTATTTGTTCCATTTTCTTGTCTACATGCATAAACATAGGACAAATAAAAAACCTACACTTGACGTTGAAATGTTATACTGTATAAACTGGTTCTCATTAAATCATCCGAAAAAAAAATCAACTTTTCGAATTAATAACATCACGGCTTAAAGAAGTGTACTTCAGAGTGAAAGGTAACTGTAAAATAAGAAAACTTTTGTAAAACACTTGGCCTGTATCGATGATGTTTTTTGTGTTGTCTCGCATGAAGCGAATCAAAAATATCTCAATCGAAAAAAAAAGTCTTAATTGATTCGTGCATGTGTGGGTGGTCTAATTTTCGAAAGCACTTTCACCCACTCGTCCGCACCCGTCTCTACTATTTTTTTTTTCTCTTTCATTTCCGGGGGGAAAAAATCGCGTCGATGATGAGTCTTTACATCACCAATTTGTTGTTTAATTAAAGGCTTGTCACGTCTATCGACAGTGAAAAACAGTTAGAGGGTTTCCGGTGTGAGGGGGCCTACTTTTATTTAATGCTGCATACGTGACCTCTGACCTCGCCGATTTGTCGTCGTCATATGGCAAACGGCGGTTTCCGCGTCCCCGATCGAAAAAGAAACGGTGATTTATGGGTGGAGGTGACATAACGAGATGCCACTAGTTTCGTTTTCGAAAACTTTTAATTTTGTTTTTTCTATTATCCATTTTTCATTCTGTATCGTCTATCTTTTAGCAAAATTTGCATTTCTGATATTAATCATTAAGTTATTCGTTTAATTAACTCTTAGACAACAACAATTTTGGCAAATTTATTCCATGGCATAACAGAATTTACATCAATTAATTAATAAAATGAGTAGATTACAAATTCTGGATTTAATCAATGAATTATTCAAAAACCGACTTGTTTGACTTAATTTTATTACTCTTGTTTTTAAGATTTATGCGAAAATGTATGTTAATTTTGCAAAGAAACATTTTATTTTTGCTTGTTGTACTCTACTGACATCATTTTTAAACAACGATAAAAAATGAGCGTGTTTTAATTTGTATATTTTAAATAAAGAAAATTAATCGTAAAACAGCATCCTCTGTTTTTTTCATAAGTGATGTGAAATTACATTGGCAACATTGAATTATCAATAATCACAGACTGCTAATCAGGAATTTAATTGACGTTTATACAGGTGTTTCAACGAGTCTATAAAGTCCATTATTGATCTTTAAATGGTAAAATATTTAAAAATTTATACCAGGAGAAACCAAAGGTTTTTTGCTCAAACTATTTCTTTTTTGGAAAAACTAATTGATGAATGATAAAGTACCATAAAAATGTGATGTTTTACAAGAATAAAATTTTTCGAAATTTTCTTTTGTTTTTGAGTTCTACAAATTTTTTTATTTTTTTAAATTTCAACCCTCTATAAAACCATTTTTCTATGAAGGTTGTGATCTAAGGATTACAAACAACTATTTACATAATATTTGATTTCTTCAAAAAAAAAATTTTTACATACAGTTTTGACAAAAAAATCGCATAACTCAAAAACAAAACAACATTTCGTTCTCAAAATACGATCAGATTTTTTATATTACTTTAATTTATATTAATTATTATTTTCTGGGGGCAAATGATTAAAAAAAAACGCTCGGTTCCATACTTTATATTCACCCTGTATACACAATTAATAGATATACTGTTTTTCATATTAATGTGCATTAAGTAAAGTCTAAATGAATCTTTAATTTAAAGGCCGATTTACACAAAAAGTGTCATTAATGTCATTCAGAACAAATTTAATCACATCAATAATAACTAAAACCCTTATGTTTGCTATCCTATGTTAATTACGTTGTTAATTATAATTATTTTTTGCTACATGGGGTACACCATTTATTTGAAAAAATAATTTTAAGGGAAGATTGAGATTTGGATTGTTTGCCACCTTAAAATGATCTCTTTCAATGACTACTTCGATGCACATTAATATGAAAACGAGTATATCAACCCCCTGCATCAGTTAAAAGTTTTTTCAATTCTACAGGGTGTTTGATAAATGAGTTACAATACAAACTTATGTTTTATTTTAATGAAACACACTTTATTTTATTGCATTTTTGGACGTACCGATTATTTTGAGCTTAACTTTTATCCATTAATTTTGCTTATTTTTTGAAATAATTCATTTTTTGTATGAAATTTTGTACAAATTTATTTACCAACTAAAACATTCTGTATAATCGAAAAAATTGTGCTTTTTCTCTAATAAAAATGAAAACTGGTGTAATTAATCAGATTTTTTCACTTTGTAATATTTAAATTGATGACGCACAATGAATAAAAATAAATTTAAATGTTATCGACCCGATCGAACATAATTAACGACTACCAATTTTGGATGACTTAATTTTCACCGAATTCAAATTATCTTGTCTTGTTTTTTAACAAAAATTTATTTAAATTTCAAAACTGTTTCAATAAATTAAAGAATCACATAAATTAAGCAAAACTCACATGTGGCGCCATTAATTATGTAAAAAAATAATGATGTATTTTTTTCTTTATAAATAAAACTATTAAACACGGAAATCTCTGTAATTTGAAAATTTCGTCCGGAAACGTGAATTTTTTTCGTGAAAGTATCAAGAAGAATCGAGTCTAAAATAAACAGGTGAACGTCCTCATTTTTCTTATAAAAATAGCTAGTTTTTCGGAAAACGATTTCGTGTAATTTATTCGATGCACTTGTCTGTGTGTCTGGTGTGGAAAATAAAGTAAATCGAATGGCAAAAGACCGGTTTTTCCCCCGAGACAGAAGCGGGTCATCGTTGAAATCTCCCCGTCATGATTTTTACACGAAGATCAATCGGACCAGTTCTGGACGATAAAATGGCCGTTGACCTTTTGGTACAAACACCAACAGGTTCACATCGAGAGATTTGCATCGGTAAAAATCGAATAGTACCGCTAATAACACCTTTCTAATCCCGAAGAGGCGTCCCGACGCCCCACATCGTTCTTGGGCCAACAACATCACCATCACCATCAGTAGTCGCGCGACCGCGAACGTAAAAACATTAACTTGTGTGGCGATGGCGACCAAGTGTCGAGTCTCCAACAACAAGAAGAAACAATTAGTGAAGAAAAGTGAACACATTTACGAAAATCTCACCTACACGAAGAGAAAAGAAAACGTGGATAATAAACTAAAAATAGTTATTGATAATTTCGATAAAATCTTGGATGAGTACAAGGACAAGGCGCTGCCGAGTACGAAAATACCGAAATTACAAAAGGCCAAAACTTGCAGCATAATCGAGTCGAAATGTATACTTAAGAAAACCCTCTCGCAACCGGAAACCCCGAAAAACATCCAAAAACCGCTCCAAACCAAAACGAAAAGTTTGGCCGATATTTCACAACCATCAAAACCATCGAAAGTTAAACAAGCCGTCGAAAGAATCAATCTTTTGAACAAATCGAAAAGCATAAATGATGTGAGTGGACAGCTGAAAAGTCGAATTCCGGTTAAAACTCCGGTTTTGAGGAAAGTATTTCCGAGCACTCCCTCCGGTCTGAATTGTTTAGATCGTTCGGGATGTGCGAAGAAAAGAGATTTTGTTAATAAAAATAACACGAAAGAGAGAAGTGTTAAAGATGTCGTCCTGAAACTTGAAGGTGACAAGTTGGGTAATGGACGAAATACGTACAAGAAATGTGCAAAAAATCCTCCAGTGTGTGAAAAAGTTAAAGTGAAGTTGAGTTATAGTTCCGATGATAATTCCGACGATTCGGGGAATATTTCCAACGAAAATGAGGTGGATTGTGACGATGTGGGGTCAGAAAAGGTAAACACTGCCCACGCGGGTTACAAATTTTTTCGCAAAATTTTGCGATTATTTTTTATTTTGAGATAGTTGTAACAACGTGAAATCAGCTTAATCTTTACATTTGAGACATTTATGTACCCGTATTGTGATTATTTTGATTGAATTGAGAATTGTTGATGTGGTCAATATAAAAATTTCGAATATTTTTAACACTATTCTGGCATAAAATTGATTTGCAACGGCGTACACATTTTTCATTCACTTTGACCTTCAGGAATTTTTTCACCTTTTTTCTGCAATAATCTGTTTATCATGTTCTTCTGAGTCACAAAATCGACACGTCCTGTAATTATCGCAAAATTGTGTGTTTTTGAGTGAATAATGACTTCTAAACTTAAAATTTATGTAAAAATCCGTAAAGTAAGTACAGTTTCTCTTTACAATGGTCCAAATTTCCGCCCAACTCAAACATCAATCTTCAATTCTCCTCATCCAAATGTTACTTTCGCCAATTTTAAATATATCTAATAAATTACTTTCACAAATGTAACACTTGGCAATGTTACAAACCGGTAAAATTATCAACAATGCACACGATTTTTTATTTCGTTGCGATAAATCGTCAACATTTGCCAGACATCAAATAAATAATTGTTTTTATTTTCGTGCAGATTTTCTTCCGGAATGGAGTTCTTTCGCAATTGGAGTCTCAAAGGGATGAACGTCTTGCCGGTATGGTGGTTAATCTGCAAGCTCATTGTCGAGGATATTTGGCGAGGAGGAGGTTAACACAAAGAAAATTACAAGATTTGGCCGTGCGATGTATCCAGAGAAATGTGAGGAAGTTCCTGTTGGTGAGGGATTGGCCATGGTGGAGGTTGTTGGTGAGGGTGACACCCTTACTCAATGTGCACAGAACAGAAGAGGAATTGAGGATAAAAACGGTAAGTTTTTTAAATCAAAAGACAAAAAAAAACATTCCACTTAGCTAACCGTGCGTTAATTATATCGGCAATTGCAATAAATTGAGTTAAGTGTGTTATCAGTATTACCAACTATAACTCAAAACTGTCGTTTTAATTGCTAGATATATACCCGAAATTAATAGGCAAGTTATTTAGTGAAAGTAGTGCATCCCAGGTGAGTACCAACTGTATTGCAGAAAATTGCAACATTTTTTTGTTACCACGTACAACTTGCATAATTTTCCAGAATGGCACGTGCGAATTTCAATTATGGTAGTGTTTATAAATTGTGTCAAAAAACTGTTACGTGAAGTAATTAAAGTCGTAAAATTTAATGTTTGTAATGGTAATAAAAATGACAGATAATATGGTAAAAAATTTGAAAATTTACGAGTTGATGTTTTAATGACAAGTGACGAAAGTTGTAGTAAAATTAAGTTTCAAAAATCTAACATCATTAAGTTGGGATTTAGATCGATAAATCTGTCTTTAATGAATTAATTTTTCTTGATTGCTATCGCGACTAATTTTTATGTTTGCAGTAATTGACATCTGATAATTTATTTTGCTAATTAAAAGACAGAGTAGCATAGATACAAACAACACCCAAACAAAGAAATAAAATAACAGTTTTATTTATCATTTTTATTTTATTGTATTTTTTTTTTTTTATCTACATACAGGGTGTCCTTCGAGTTGAAAAATTCCATTAATGACCTTTAAATGGTGAAATCTAAAAAAATGCATAGGACATTAAATTTTCAACCATATAGCATGTCTCAAAAATAAGTTAGATACAAGCTTGTGTTTTTTTTTAAATGAAACACCATATGTTTCTTAGCGTTTTTGGATGTAGCCTTTTAAAACATTGTTTTTACGCTAAACTTTTATTAGTCGATTTAGCTTAGTTTTAGAAATAAGACGTTTTTTTACGAAAACATGCACTTTTTAAAAATTTATTACACAAAAACTAAGACGGCTAGAACCATTTTTTCCTACTTCTGCAAAGAAGAAAGTACAGAATTTAAAGCTGTAGCAATTTTTTAGTGTTTTGCATTTGTAAAGATTAATAAGTTAAGAAGTTTGTTAAAAGTTAAATAATGTCACGTGTGTGACTAGTGGACGGGAGCAATATTAAAACGATGGTAGTTTTTCCTAGGAGTATATTACAAGCTATTAAATGTGATGTACTTACAGAAGTATTTCTTTAAACATTGTCCGGTCGGCCATATGTCACCACGATCGACACTCAATCATCGACTGTCACTTTTTCGCGACCTCGCAGCCCGAACCCCCAAGAAGCTGACTTAGCTATTGCTTCATTAGGTATTGGCAATACCCAATTCAGCAATAGCTTGCAACCGCGATAGGGTGTTCGACCTAAAAGGTGGCTGAACTTCCTGTTTGTGACAATAACTTAAAAAAAAAAAAATAGAACACTCTAGTTTTTATTTTTGCATCTAATAGATTGATAAATTGTTTATCTAAAAAAATAAACTTTTAATGTCTAGAATTGATAAATGAAAAGATATTTAACATTCAATATTAATTGTAGCAACAATGCTTATCAATATCTGAGCTATGGCAACCATAGTAATTCTATCACGGATCACTTATCCGTTGATTTATCCACAGAGATTGTAAAAATCGTTATAAATACTGAAATTCGAATTATTTTATTGTAAAAATAAAGAAAAATGGATTCAGTTTAACACAAATGTGATTATTAAGTGATATTTCTTCCATCTCTTGTGCAACTGTGCACTTTTTGTTTATTGAAACAATAGTATTTTTTTTTAATATTTAACGTTAAATATCTTTTTAGTTATTAAATATAAACATCTAAAAGTAAATGATTTTTGAAAGACAATTTAATAATATTTTAAATGCAAAAACAATAAATAGGGTGTTCAATTTACCTTTTTTTACTTTAGTGACTTTTAACAAACGCCTTCATTTTTTTATCTTTGCAAATGCAACATACTTAAAAAAATGTTACAACCTTATAACTTGTACCTTCTTCTTTGCGATAGTAAAAAATTTTTCTAGATGTCTTATTTTTGTGTAATAAATTTCTAAAAAGTGCATGTTTTCGTCAAAAAAACGTCTTATTTTTAAAACTAAGCAAAACGACCAACAAAAAAAAAACATTGTCATAAAAATCTACATCCAAGAACGCTAAAACGCTAAAGAACATATGGTGTTACATTTAAAAAAAAACAAGTGAAAATAATTTTAGGCGATGGACTAGATTAGTATCTTTTAATGTCCTATATAATTTTTTTATTTTACCATTTTAATGGACTTTTGCAACACGCTGGGACATCCTGTATATTTAGCTCAAATAATGGCCAAAAACCTTCAAGTTGCGTGAAATTTGGTTGTTTTGCCGTCTAAAAATGCGATTTTTTGGGAAAACAATCGAATGGGCGTATTGTTTTGCTGAGATTAACTACTTGTAGAACACAATGACACGCTTTCTACACATTCGAGAGATAATCGAATGTAACTGGGGAGGGTCAGGGTCACAATCTCCTTACCCGAACCTGCTCAAATTAAAAATTTACGGTCGAAATATAGCCGGCGCCAAATTTTTTTCGTTCGTTGCCAATAAATACCATACATAAATGTTATCTAATTTAACACTTGGTATTTTTTTCCAGGACGAATTAGAAGCCCTTAAATCAAAATTGGAAAAACTCGAGACTGAAAGAACGACATTAAAACACGAAAACAACAAACTGGAAGCCAAGGTGAGTAGTTCTTTTGAGGTTTTATCATTTCTTCGGTCGGTTCAACAACCTTGGTATCGGAGCCAAGATTTTTAGGGCGCTCGCCCAAAACATCCTGCAGTTACTGCAAGACAATGGACGCCAGATTAAAAATTTTTTGGATCTAAGCCAGAATTAAATTCGGGTGTTTTTTATTTTTTAAACTACGAACGGAAATGCTGTTTACTGTTTATTATTACGTGAAACGATTCGCCTATAGGTGAGTTCTGGAAATTTTATTAATGAGGCAGACATTTCACTGCTTAATAAATTAAATGATAAGCAATTGCGAAATACTACTTTATTAACCGTTAACGATGAACAAATTGACTAAAAGAATACTTACTTAAAAAGCAGAAAATAACATTTTGTTGGTTTCTCTTTGTAATAGCGGGTAATCGTAATAAAATCGTTTTATAGAATGCCGTTGCTTTTATGTTATTTAAATAGCAGAAAATGTTATACAATTGTGCGAAATCAATTTCTAAGGTGAAATGAGGATTGATTTTAAATTGTGGAAATTCCAGTAATTCCATTGTTTTCAGATTAATTTCTATAATTTCTGAATTTCCTTCTTCATTTTCGTAATTCCAAATTATTTTCGATAGTTTTCTTAATATTCAACGTAATTTTGAAAAGAAATTTTCAATAGTAATATCCCGAGTGCACGCCAAATTGTTAGTTTTTTTTTTGCTTGAATTTCAACATTTTTTGTGATAATTATGTTGCTATTTTGGCAACATTGCACAAAATTCCAAAGTGTCTGTGTGAAGTAAACATTCTTTCATTGTCAAGTTTCCCTTTTAGAACTATTTGCTACTTACGGTCTCATTTGTTGCAATTTATTGCGTCTTGTTGGCAAACCTGTAAGAAAATTCCTAACTGCTGCATTCTTTTTTTTTTTTCATTTAATTTCAGCAAAAAATTAGTTACAAGTTTTCAATTTGTAATTTGTAAAAACTACAGATTAGTTTCCGATGAAATGCTCTAATTGTTTAAAATCCTTTTTCCTTTGAACAGAAAAGTTTTTCTACCCAAATTTCCGAAAGGAAAGTGACCGATTACCTCCCAGAGAGGTAAAAATTTTCTTCTCTCATCTGTCAAAATTACATTAAAAATATACGTATAGGGTGTCCCAGCAAGTTGAAAAAGTCCATTAGTGACTTATAAATAATAGAATTAAAAAAAATATATGTAGAACATTGATTGATATTAATTAAGTGTATCGCCTAAAATTATTTTCAACTATACAGCGTGTCTCAAAAATAAGTTACAACACAAACTTGTGTTTTTTTTTTTTAATGAAATACTATATATTTCTTAGCGTTTTTGGATGTATATTTCTGTGACAATGTTTTTAAGCTAAACTTTTATTGGTCAATTTTGCTTAGTTTTAAAAATAAAACGGTTTTTTTGACGAAAACATGCACTTTTTAAAAATTCATCACACAAAAACTAGG
Organism: Tribolium madens; assembly: GCF_015345945.1. NCBI lineage: Eukaryota > Metazoa > Arthropoda > Insecta > Coleoptera > Tenebrionidae > Tribolium > Tribolium madens. The sequence continues at coordinate 4,242,890 of NW_025401041.1, forward strand.
ACATCTAGAAATATTTTTTTTACTACCGCAAAGAAGAAGGTACAAGCTATAAGGTTGAACATTTTTTTTAGTGTGTTGCATTTGCAAAGATAAAAAACTTAAGGCATTTGTTAAAAGTTCAATAACTTAAAAAAATTAGTGGAAATTTTATTGTTTTTGCATTTGAAAGATTATTAAATTGTCTTTTTAAAATTAGTTACTGTGTTTATAATCAATAACTAAAAAGATATTTTACGTTGAACATTAAAAAACATAATTACTAATGTTTCAGTAAGCAAAAAGTGCACAGTCACAAGAGATGGAAGAAATATCACTTAATAATCACATTTGTGTTAAACTGTATGCATTATTCTTTATTTTTACAATAAAATAATTTGAATTTCAATATTGATAAGTGATCCTTGGTGGAATTACTATGGTTGCCATAGTATAAACAATGTTCAGATATTGATAGTCATTGTTGCTACAATTAATATTGAATGTTAAATATCTTTTCATTTATCAATTCTAGACATTAAAAGTTTATTTTATTAGATAGACAATTTATCAATCTATTAGATGCAAAAATAAAAAATAGAGTGTTCTATTTAATCTTTTTAAGTTATTTAACTTTTAACAATCTTCTTAATTTATTAATGTTTACAAATGCAAAACACTAAAAATTTGCTACAGCTGTACTTTCTTGTTTGCAGAAGTAAGAAAAAATTTGTTCTAGTTGTCTTGGTTTTTGTGTAATAAATTTTTTAAAAGTGCATGTTTTCGTCAAAAAAACGTCTTATTTCTAAAAAACTAAGCGAAATTGACTAATAAAAGTTTAGTAAAAAGATTATTTTAATAGGGTACATCCAAAAATGACATACGGTGTTTCATTTAAAAAAACACAAGTTTGAACTTATTTTTGGGACATGCTGTATGGTTGAAAATAATTTTAGGTGATGCACTACATTAGTATCTATCAATGTCCTATAGTTTTTTTTTTTTAATTTCACCATTTAAAGGTCACTAATGGACTTTTTCAACCCGCTGGGACCTCTCAGGGAGGTAAACGGTAAAAACATGTTGCTAGTTCGTAGAAAAAATTATATGTATTACACTGAAGGAGAGTGTCTTTCTCTCTTAGTGGTTATTGTCGTAGACTTCCCACCTTTGGGAGGAAAAGATACACTTTTCTCCCTACAAACGAGTTGTAAACGACTGTTTTAATTTGTGTTCTCTCGACACGATTTGGAATTTGTAATTTCGTCAAACCACTTGTAAACCCGGAAACCACCGCTTTTACATATCCCTGTGACATAACACGTGCACATTTCGAATTTTACAACTCGGAATGAATCGTTCTAATTTTAAAACTGTAGCAGTTTTAGTACCTCCGCCGACCATTTTAAAATAACATACGGACTTTAAATCGCCAGTAGCGTTTCGCTTCTCGCCGCGTTTGTGTTTTTCTTTTCCGAAAACCGTCAAAAAAACTGGGGAAAAAATGCCGTTAACTCCGTCCAACTTCTCTGCTTCTTCATTTTTTCGTTCGTCGAGTCTCGGCAGTGATTCGTTTCCTTTAAGTTCATCGTCGAGTTTATCAGGTTTGCCACCACCACCACCATCACGAAGAATAACCCCAATTCGTCGGGGTTTCACCGATTCGCAGATGATGTTCGAGACGAGACCGTTGAGGAATTTGACAGTGGTGTCACGATCACCATCGCCGTGTTCAACAACGAGTAGTACCAGATCGAGTGTGCCGAGAAGGATTTACCCACAAGTCGGAATCAGGTCGAAAGTGGAGGAGTTGAACGGAAAAGAGGAGTCACCAGTGATTTTCGATGTGAATTTAACATTTGTACTGGGTTGTAAGGGGAAATTAAGACAGAAAGTTAGACCAGTGCCGGCACACCAAGAAGCACAAACCGCTTCGAATTTATTAACAAATAAAATTGATAATTTTTTGAGAAAAACAGATCATGTGATGGACGAATGGAAGAGATTAGGGAAGAAAGATGATGATGGGTATTATGAGAGAAAATTGCGAGCGGGGAGGTCGAGAAGTGCTACAAATATTTTGATAAAAGGGTTTCAGTTGTTTAGTAGGTCGAGTAGTTGTAGTCGGTCGTCAGTTGCAAGGGATTATTCGCTTGAGGACTGCACCGAGGCAGAAGCAGACGAGGTATATTGTCTACAATAAAAAATTAATTATTTTATTCGAGAACACAAAATAAAATGACATGAAAAATAAAAAAAAAAACAATTTTTGTACGCTAATTTAATAATTAACATAATAATTTATTATTGTGTGTTAATTTCAATTTTTTTTCTGTTTTGAGAGTCCCTTCATTCTCTGCATACATTTTTTTAAATCTGTGTAAGCCTGTTTTTAAGTGTTTCTACTTTTATTTGAGTTTTTTCAAGGGACCAAACACAACGACTACAATAATGGGAATGCCGAAATTTTATTAATACATTAGAAAACTTTTTAACTTGAAATACACCTGAAAATCTAAGGCACGCTTAGGTCTATTTGTCCTTAAATCAGGACATAAACGTAAAATAGGACAATATAACAAAAACCCAAATACAGGGTGCGTCAGAACTCGCGTCCCAGAGAAAATTTTCAAGTAAGGTAAGATACCAGGAACATGAAAAAATGTTCTATCTGTCAAAAAAATTTTGCCATTTTTTTATGTCTATTTAATGATACTGATGATCTCGTATTATTTTTTTACAATTATTTAGTAAAGGTACAAAAATTTTGCCATTAAAAGCCACAAATAACATTAAACAGAGTTATTTTTTTAACAATTTTTCTATGTTCTTGGTATTTTACCTTACATTTTCCTCTGGAGCGCGAGTTCTGGCGCATCCTGTATACATTGAAAATGTATTTGGACATATTATATCCAGTGCCGTAGGAAATTTACTAATGAATTAAAAAATTTTTTTTTTGGTTTTTACCGTTTTATTTTTACGCATTAATAGTAGAATTTATCAAAATAATTATCTACTTTAATTTTTTTTTTTGATAAAAAATATTTTTATTCTTTTACATACAGGATGATAGCCTATAGCAAAAAACTAGGAAAATTGAGTCAAACTTTAAACGCTCATAACTTCGAAATTTTTATAGAAAAAATTTTTTTAACATTTTTTCCATGTTCCTGGTGTCTTACCTTATATGGCATTTTTCTCTGGGGCACGAGTTCTGGCGCACCCTGTATGTCCTGGATAAATCAGAACGGTTGGTCACTTTAATCTACAAGAAATGTTAATAACAATAATTTTGGGTAAAACAAAGGAGACTTGTCCAGAAATTAAGAAAAAAAAATTTGACACCAATTAAAATTTATAAATGAAAAATAATACTTTATTCATCTATTGTGATAAGAGAAAAGTGATGTAATTAATTTAAGCCCCCTTTATTTTGACAAAATCTGATAGTCTCCAATAGTCTCACCCACTGTCTTTTGCAACACGATCTTTTAAAAAAGTCTCGATTGACATTTTTTTTAATTTAAGCATTTCGAGATTTTTAAATGTTTTTTTGCAAGTCTAGAAATTTTTTAAGTCGATATTTCTTGACATTTTTTTAGTCTCCCCAACTGTCTTTTGTAACACGATATTTTCAAAAGTCTCAATTTACATTTTTTAAATTTGAGCATTTCTATTTGAGAAAATTTTTAACGTTTTTTTTGCAAATCTAGGTATTGTTTAAACCGGTATTTCTAGACACTTTCTTAGTTTCCCCCACTGTCTTTTGCAACACGATGTTTTAAATAGTCTCGATTGACATTTTTTAAATTGAAGCATTTTTTAAGAAATTATTAAATGTTTTTTTGCAAGTCTAGAAATTTTTTAATTCAGACATCTGACACTTTCTTAGTCTCCCCAACTGTCTTTTGTTGCACGATGTTTTGAAAAGACTCGATTGACACTTTAGTAAATAAAAATGAAACCATATTGACTAGTGTCCTAGCTAAATCAGGATGGTTGGTCACCTTAATCTACAAGAAATGTTAAAAACAATAAGTTTGGGAAATTAAAAGAAAAAAAAATGATACCAATTAAAATTTAGAAATGAAAGATATTACTTTATTCATCTATACGTATTGTGATAAGAAAAAACTAATGTAATTAATTTAATTCCGTTTCAAATCCACACAGAAAATAGAATTTGTGTTGTAATTGGGCCAAAAATCGTCATTTGTATTACAAGGAGCTGAAATTGATTCTCCAATTTGGTTATACGTTTGTTTTTTTTTTTCTGAAATTGCATCAAAATTTGAAAAACAATGAAACTAACATTACAATTTACGGATGATTTCAATTAATGACATATAGGTCCGGAAAAGTACTATTTTACAGACAGAGAAACGTTTTTTAAAACAGAAAAAAATAAAAGCGACAGTTTGATAGTGAATTACCAAAAACCTTAATAATCTACAAATTTTGAGTGTTTTTATTTAGAAAATAATTGAATATCGAGTTACTGTCAGTTTTGATGGCGGTGCGCCAATAACGCATTTGTTTCACAAGGCCGTCCGACGTAAATTTTAAGAGAAATCGACCAAAACAAATCCAAAACACGAGTAAAACTCATAATAGGGGAATTCCTCTAATCATGCGAAAAAATTTTACTTTGATGTGTTAATTTCTTGACTCAACTTCCAGAATTAAAGTCAGCTTTTGCCAAATGGCTATAATTCTTCTAAACAGGAACTTTTCTTTTTTATTTTTTTGCCAGTTTTCATTGTTTTCTTGTCACAAACACTCGAAAAAAATCTGGTGAGGATGTCGAAAATTAAAGTAAGTTTGATTTAATCATGACGTCATTTCCGTGTGTGTTTATTGGATTATGTCAGGAGAAACAAGCTTGCACACACACATTGAAATAATTGTATTTTTGTCGGTCCACATTCTCTAAATGGCCGATTGACCTGATAAACGTATAACGTTATTTTTTACCACAGTTGGAACACGATTTTTTCATTTATCTAAAAACACCTACTTGGAATGTTATGTTATCACTCATCACCGTCCTTGACCCTTGCATTTTATCACAATGTGTGTTTCCTTGTTCTTTAGCTGAGCGAGATGACGGCCGATTTAGCCGAAGAACACTCGACGTCGACGTTGGCCACGGAGCGTCTCGACGCTGAGACGTCAGAACGTATCCGTCTCGAACGTGAACTTTCCGAAGTCCAACACAAGAACAAAGAACTTCAACAGTCGTCGGAACGTTTAGAAATGGAACTTTTATACGCCCGAAGTGACTTGAATGGCATCTCTGAAGAAGATGAAGATGGCGATGTTGATGGTGGTGTCTACAAACAACGCTATGAAAGAGCAATCCGCGAATTGGAGTTTACGAAACGTAGACTACAACAACAACACGAAGACGACTTGGAACAACTTGTGGGGTTGAAAAAACAACTCGAAAAGAAGGTTTGTTTGATTGAATTATTTCTTCATATGACTTTTTTTTTGTTATTACAGTTGACGGATGCGTATGAAGAAGTTGAAGAACAGAGACAAGTCGTGGGACAGTGGAAGAGAAAAGTACAGAAATTGAATGGAGAAATGAACGATTTGAGATTATTATTAGAGGAACAAAATGCGAGGAATAATTTATTGGAGAAGAAACAAAGAAAATTTGATTCGGAAACACAACAATTGCAAGAAGAATTGAAGAAGGAAAGACAGGCGAAAGAGCGACTCGCAAGAGAGAAAGAAGTTATCATGGCGGAGAAATACGCCATTGAAAGTAGCCTAGCGGTAAATTTAAACTCTTTTTTTTTTTCATTCTACAGTGTGTTCCGTCTAAACCCCACATTAAAAGTATTGGGAGGTCGAATAATCATATTTGTTTGAAAATTGGTACATACTCATAAATGAAAATATTTTGAAGATGGCGGCACTTCCGGTTATACCGGAAGTCGGTCTCAACTTTCTTATTTTAAATGGAAAGGTGTATTTTTTACTGCGTTTTTGGATTAATCGGTTTATTTTAAGGGAGTTTTCATCAGCTTTCCCTATACTTACACAGGGTGCGCCAGAACTCGCGCCCCAGAGAAAATTTTCAAGTAAGGTAAGATACCAGAAACATGAAAAAAATGTTTAAAAAATTCTCTCTGTCTAAAAATTTTGACATTTATTTTTTGACATTTGACATTTTTTATATCTATTTAAAGATACTGATGATCTTGTATATGTTTTTTTATAATTATTTAGTAAAGGGACAAAAATTTTGATACTAAAAGCCACAAATGACATTGAACAGAGTTACAATTTAGGATACAGCTTCCTTGTTTCCTCTTTTAATAGCCTATAGCAAAAAAACTTGGAAAATTATTTTTCCAACAGAAATAAATAGAGTCAAAGTGCAAACTTTAAACCCTCATAACTTCGAAATTTTTATAGATAAATTTTTTTTTGCCTTATATGCGATTTTTCTCTGGGGCGCGAGTTCTGGCGCAGCCTGTATTTAGCCGTTTTTGAAATATTTCGAGTTTTTCAAACATATTCCAATTACTTCAAAAACGGCTAAATTTAGGCATAGGGAAAGCTGATGAAGACTCCCTTAAACTAACCCGATTAATCCAAAAACGCAGTAAAAAAATACCTTTCCATTTAAAATAAGAATGTTGAGACCGACTTCCGGTATAACCAGAAGTGCCGTCATCTTGAAAATATTTTCATTTAGGAGGACTTAGTGGTTTATGGCTATGTACCAATTTTCAAATAAATACAATTATTCGAACTTCCAACACTTCTAATGTGGAGTTTAGTCGGAACACCCTGTATAACTTATTTATCTTTAGGACACCCGTCTTGAGTTGGAACTTAAAGATGAGAAATTGAATTCCCTCCAGCGTGAATTGGACGAAATCACTTGTAGTGGTAAGACGGAAGAAGAGGTGACTCAACTCCGACGCCAAAAAATCGAATGTGAGCGTCGTCTTCAAGACCAAGAAGAAGAACTTGATGAATTAGCCGGTCAAGTGCAGCTTTTAGAACAAGCAAAATTACGTCTGGAAATGTCATTGGAATCGATGCGAAAAGAATCAAAGAAAGAAGCACAAATGCGTGATGAAGAACTGGAAGAAGTTCGTTGTAACGCTCAGAAGAAAGTCAAAGCATTGGAAGCACATTTAGAAAACGAACACGAAGAAAGAACACAACTGTTGCGAGAAAAACACGAATTGGAACGAAGACTAGCGGCGGCTGCCGAATCGGAACGTAATGATCGGGCCGGTGATGAGGCACTTCTTCACAGATTGAAAAGGGATTTGAAGAGGACAAAAGTATTGTTGAGGGACACTCAAACGCAATTGGAACGACAAAAAGCCGATAATCCGGGAAAAGCAATGATAAGACAATTGAAAAACCAACTTGAAGATTTGGAATGTGCAAGGGCATTGGCTGTTAAAACAAAACAAAGTCTTGAAGCAGATTTATCTGAAACTCAAGCCTCTTTAGAGGAAGCAAACCGAATGAGGCATGAAGCTGAACAAAAAGTCGTTGTTTTGACGCGAGAAAAGAGCGATCTTCAAAGTCAAATCGAAGAAAATGAGGAGGAATTAGCTGAAGTACTTAAGAAATACAAAGCGGCTGTGCAACAAATGTCACTTGATCAGATTGCGTTGCAAGAACAAGTGTCATTAGTGTCGGAATTGGAAGTTGAACGTAACCATTTGAAAGAACAGTTGGCAGAACTGACAACTAAATTAGAGTCGGTTGAAAGTATGGGTGATGCGTCGTCGAATCTTCTTGTTAAAAGGTGGGTGTGAAACTATCGATTTGACAAAATATTGTTGTTTTTTTTTTACAGAACTGAACTTAAGGTAAAAGAATTGGAGTCGAAACTGGAACTTGAGCAAACCACCAGAGGTCGTCTCGAAGTCCAAATAACCCGTCTGAAAGAGGCCGTCGATAAACTCCAATCGGAATTGGCAACAGCTCGAGTCCGTGAGCAACAAAGCCAAGACCAGATTAGAAAATTGCAACGAAATTTACGCGAAGTGAAAGAAGCACTTAATGAAAGTCTAGTAAAAGAATCGGAAGTGATACAAAAGAAGAAAGAATTGGAGAAGAGATACGAAGCATTAGAGGCTGAAACGTCAACGGCGAGAACAGACTTGAAGTTGGCATTGAAACGTATTGAAGACTTGCAAGCGGCCATTCAAGGGGAGCTTGATAATAGCACGTCGGATAATTCAGACAGCGAGCAAGATACGTATAGTTCGGACGAGTCTGTGAGCACTTTCTTGGCCAATAACAAGTCGTTGAATGATTTTAAATCGACGAGCAGTCGTTCGAGTACTGTGGGAAAAGACTCGTCGTATGCCTGAGTGGCGGCGAATGTCTGTCGAACGATCTCAATGACGTTCTGCAGACAAGAGGATGATGAAGTCGCTTCTGATTATGTTTGATCAGAAAATGTTTATTTTTTATTGTGATATAAGACTGAGATGATTTCGAGTTTTTATACAACTGTAATCGTACTTAAAACGCTCTCAAGATTTATTAGTAATCAAAAGAAAGAAATGTTGACGCAATCAAACTCCTTAGAAGGGGCCAGGTTTATTAATAATAGTTTATTCAATTGTTTTTGTTTTATCAGTTGTAATTATTTGTGTATAGACGATTTTTATTGAAGAAACAAAAATCGTTGATATATTCTTTATAGACATGTACTGTATATACGCTTCCCACACTGACACAATGTTTATAGTAATCGGTCAATGTATTATAGCAGTTGAAACGTAATAAGTGTTAGGTTTTAAATTTTTTAAGTCTCTTCTGTACCTAGACATTTTACCATATTCTGTATTATAATTTCAATGTTGTGGAAATATATTGTTTAAAAATATATTGATTTGTTTTATTTACATTCTTTTTTCTCTGTGACCCTGTTACTGCTAATACCTATTTTTTAAATTTGTTTATTGCGAAAATTTTTATTGAAAAAGTATCAGGAGTAAGAGCACAAAGAGATTAAAAAACCTGCCAAAATTGCTCTTTACGTTTTTGTGATCCTGTTACTCCTGATACTTTTACAAAAAAAATTGAAAATTTCGCTAAAATACGCAAAATTTTGGAAAAGAAAAACACAATTTTTAAGATTATCAGGAGTACTAGGATCACAGAAACGCAGAGGTATTTTGGCGGGAAAAGTAAATTTAAAATTCTACGAAAAATACCTCTTGGCACTCCTTTAATCCTGTTACTCCCGATACTTTTTAAAAATCTGTTAATTTTCGATAAAAATCATGGCGAAATTTTTGACTGCAAATTTTTAAAATTATTAGGAGTAGCAGGAACACATAAACGTAAAGAGGTATTTTGGCGGGAAATTTAAAATTCCCGCCAAAATACCTCTTCGCACTCATAAGATCCTGTTACTCCCGATACTTTTTAAAAATTCGAAATTTCGATAAAAATTGCGAAATTTTCACCAAATTTTAAAAATATCAGGAGTACCGGATCACAGGAACGCAAAGAGATATTTTGGCGGGACATTTAACATTCCCGCGAAAATACCTCTTCGCACTTCTATGATCCTGTTACTCCTGATACTTTTTTAATAAAAATTCAAAATTTCGCTATAAACAAAAATTTTGAAAGTATCAGCAGAGTAACAAGGTTGCAGAAATGAAAGCGCGTTTCTGATGGAGTCCTCTTTTTTATGGAAAATTAAAACAAATCAGTATATTTTTAAACAATATATTTAAACAACAGTGAAATTATAATACAGAATATGGTAAAATGTACTGAAGAGACTTAGACACCGCCATCGCTGTCTTCATCTTCTTCCGAGATGCCATTCAGGTCACTTCGGGCGTATAAAAGTCCCATTTTTAGACGTTCGGACGACTGTTGAAGTTCCTTGTTCTTGTGTTAGACTTCGGAAAGTTCGCGTTCGAGACGGATACGGATCTTCGCGTTTCTGTGGATCACAGAAATAGTCAGATTCAAGTAACAACGTTGAAAAATAACTTGTAGGAATTAACATAATAGTCGTTGTTTTAATTCCTACAAGTTCTACACCAGTCATTTTTCATAAATTTAATAAATATTGCAATTTAAAGTGTTACGTTTGAATTGGTAGTTTATGTTGGCAAAAAGCCCCCCTAGTGCGTGACATCCGCTCAAATTCAAATTCCTACGCCTCCTTACTAGCAACCTAAACATACTAAAACCCCCAATTTGAGAAATCTTAATTTTATCACAGAAATTACGCCCAGTGTATTAATTTGACTCAAAATCGGTTATTTGAATATCGCAACATTTGACAATGTGTGCTATTTGGGGAATTTCGGCAAAAATAGAAAAAATGTAGTGACATTTCATTCAAAGATGTCGCCACAAGTGCATTTGACGTTTCAAAATTTTCGCATAACCAAATAAGGGATTTCTGTCTTATTTCATGAACTAGATATGTGGTGCATCTAAATAACGTTTGAAAAACTCGCAATTTAAGCAGCAATCGATGTAAATAGTCCATTCGTACGTTGGCAATAAAGTGAAATAAAGGTGAGTGTATTTTTCTGCCCCTGAAAACATGACGTTTTTAGGTTATGTTTGCTTTGTGATAACCCGCCCCGTTTCAGATGTCTTTCCGTGTAGTCCGTAGTTCAAAGTTTCGTCACGTTTACGGCCAGGCCCTTAAAAGGGAGCAATGCTATGATAACATAAGAGTCAGTAAAAGTTCATGGGACGCGACTTTTTGTGCCGTCAACCCGAAATTCCTCGCAATCATCGTTGAAAGCGCCGGCGGAGGCGCCTTCATCGTCCTGCCCCACAACAAGGTACCCCAACGTTGCCCCCAAAATTATTCAAAAAACGCCTCAGAGAAAGTGTTTCATGAATTTTAAAAACCTAGAAAAGCGTGTGATTCATTCAATGCACCGATTTATATTTAGTCAGTGGCTATTTTTACACAAAAACGGTCTAAATTCAGTTTTTGAAAGCTTGCCAAACTGTTGCAATTTTCATACTTGACACGTTTTTTCAGGTTGGACGACTCGCCGCCGACCATCCCCTAGTCGGGGGGCACAAGGGACCCGTCCTCGACATCGCCTGGTGCCCCCATAACGATAATGTCATCGCGAGCGGATCAGAAGACTGCGTTGTCAAAGTATGGCACATACCTGACGGGGGGCTCATCAAGACTCTCACCGAACCGGTCGTCGACCTCATCTATCACCAAAGACGCGTGGGGCTAGTCCTCTGGCATCCCACAGCCCTCAATGTACTTCTAACCGCCGGGAGTGACAATCAAGTGGTTATTTGGAACGTCGGTAAGCCCCCCCACAAACCCCAAAACTCAACCGAACCTAACATTGCCCAATTTCAGGCACCGGCGAAGCCCTAGTCAAAATTGATTGTCACCCTGATATCGTCTACAGTGCCTGCTTTAATTGGGACGGATCCCAACTATTGACCACTTGCAAAGACAAAAAGATACGAATTATCAATCCCAGGACTGGGGAGGTTGAATCGGAGGCGGTTTGTCACGAAGGTGAGCCCCCCAAATGACAAAATGTCACAAAAAGCAAGGTTATGTCAACTAAATGTCAAACTAAATAAATCAGTTCATCGGATGTTACCACTTGACACTTTTCGTGACATAACACCATTCATCGGATATTGACACTTGACAAATACGAGGGGTGTTTTAAAATAATTCAAATTTTAGGTTCAAAAGCCACCCGTGCCATCTTCCTTAGACATGGTCTCGTCTTTACGACAGGTTTTTCGAAAATGTCTGAACGTCAATACAGTCTTCGCACCCCTGACGCCCTCAATGAACCCATTGTGATGGTCGAATTGGACACTTCAAACGGTGTCATGTTTCCATTGTACGACCCCGACACGAATTTGGTTTATTTGTGCGGTAAAGGCGATTCTGTTATACGATATTTCGAGATAACAGCAGAGCCACCTTTCGTTCATTACATCAACACGTTTCAAACACCCGATCCGCAACGAGGCATTGGAATGATGCCGAAACGCGGCTGTGACGTCACCTCATGCGAAATCTCGAGGTTTTACCGTTTGAATAACTCGGGCCTATGTCAAGTTATAACAATGACAGTGCCGAGGAAATCCGAACTGTTTCAAGAGGACTTATATCCGGATACGTTGGGCGACAATCCGGCCTTAACGGCAGAAGAATGGATCGAAGGGAAGGATGCCGAACCGATTTTGATCTCGTTGAAAGACGGTTACAAACCGCCCGAATCAAAAGCAACGATTACAGTGACGAAAAGAAATATTTTGGATAAGGGCCAAGCGAAGAGTGGGAAAACGCAAAACGCGACACAAATTCCGGTAATATTTTTTGATGTTTTTTGTTGCATGTTTGACAATTTTTTGTAGGATAAGACGTTGCAAGAATTTGCAGATGAGATAAGAAAGTTGAAAGCAATGATTGTGAAACATGAGAATCGAATCCGGGCTTTGGAAGCTGAGGTGGCGTTGAGCAAAGCCAACGCTGATGAAGACGGGTCAGGTGGTGACGGTCTGAATGCCGGTCACCCTTTAGGAGACGACGAAGTATGAACAAAAGCACAAAAGTTGCCTTAATTTATCAAAGTGCTCAAATTGTTTGCAATCGCTTCTTTTTGATACATTACCTAAGTATAATATATTTATTTTATCATTTTTTTTAACACTTTTGTCATTTTTTATCACCCCAAAGTGCTCTTTAATATTATATACGATTGTTAATTGCATAGATATAGATATTATTTTCATGAAACGTTATATTTATATAGTTTATAATTTTTTAGGAGGGTTGTCGATGTGGCCTTTTGATTCATTACATGACAATAAATCGGGTTTTTACAAATATGTATATAAAGTTTTTGTGCAAATATGACGTGTAAATATACTGGCTTGACTGAAAGGCTACATTTGACAACTCTCTGTTGTGAAGTTTGTGTGTTCCATGTTTAACAACGAATAATGTAAATAAATGTATAAATATGTAATGCATTTGCAGATGAAAACTAATAATTGTTTTATTAGTATTTTTACAAATACAATTGAAAAGATTCTGTGTCTGTTAGTTATCAACAACACCCACGGTGATCTATACGAGGAAGTGTCAACAATTGCTTCACAATAAGAAAAATTGCTATAATGTTGTTAAAATACTACAAACATGTTCTTTATTTTAATTTTATTAGGAGAAGAATTAATCCCCAAAATAACCAAATTTGATTAAACTGATCCAAACCACATCCAGATCTAAACTTACCTAAACGAATGTTTGTTTCTTTTGCCCAATTTAAAAAATCCAGACTAACATTTGCTAAAACATTTGTATCAAAAAACAAATATTCGATGTGGCACTCTTTACATAAATTTTCTGAAATATTTTTCAACGGATTTCCCAACAAAAGAATCTGTTCAAAGGTTTTATTATCAAATACTTGTTCAGGTAAACTGGTTATCTGATTGTGTCTTAGATCTAACACAATTTTTTTTGCTTCGATTGAACTAAATGCATTTCGCTCAATCCGAGTAATTTTATTTTGCCCCAAAAAAAGTTTAAATTCACCAACTTGCTCAATCGTAATAAAATTAGCTCCCAATTTTTCCATTTCATTGATCGACATGTCCAAAAAATACAACTGTGGGACATGACAAAATGAGTACGGGCCTATTTCTCCTATTCTATTCTGAGACAAATTGATTTTTCTCAAATTGGTCAAATTGTAAAACGCTTCGTTTTCTAAAACTTCAATTTCATTACTGCACAAACTAATTTCAGTGACTTCCAGATTCACAAAAGTCCGTTTTGTTATTATGGTAAATGGGTTCGTCGATAACATAATTTCACTTTTAACATTTACATTTTGAAAAGTTTCGCTTTCAATTTCTTTAATTGAGCAATTCATAAACATTAACGTGTGAATCATTCTAGTAAGATTTAAAAAATCATTACATAAAACTCCAACTTTTTGCGTCGTTAGAGTAATTTTTATTGTTGATATGTTAGAATCAACACCAAAATTATCAGATATTGGGTATGTAATAACGGTATCCACATTTGTTATGTAATTAGACTCATTACCATTAAATTCTACCTTGTAGATTATTGGTTTCGAATTTTTAGGACAATTGAAGTCACATTTCACATGAAAAAAAAATAGAGAGAATAATGAGAACGTTATTAACAAAGACATTTTGCCATCTACCCAACCGTTTCAGTTTTCCATCTTTTATAATTTAAGGTTAAATTAAATATTAACGATAAAAGCATAATTACAAAAAATGTAATTTCATAACGTATAAAATATTACGTTCTTGCAATCAAAAAGATTACAAAAAAATGCATACTCTTAAAATAATTTTCCTGTGCATCTACCATTTCTGGCATTAACTTTTCGTAAAGGCCAAAAAAAAAAATATTACTGATTCATGAAATCACGGTAAGATTACTCTGTGAAAAATTTTTCATTCTTTTATTCCAATTCAACCAGTGGCGTAGTTAAACACTTTAATATTTTTTCAAATTAAACTTTTTCCCCACTAGACACCAAAATAATTGACTCGTTATTTTATAATTTCACAAGTGTTTAAAATTAATAACATTTACAGTGGTGGAATTGCATGGAATTGGGGCAATGAAAATGAAGAAAGTTGCGTACCGTGGTGGAATTGCACGGTTTTTTGAAAGAAATAGTCTCGTAGAATTAAAAATGTTTATTTTGTAAATAAGCATTTTTTTCGTGCTTTGAGCAACTCTGATGTTTCGAAAGTTGTGGTAAAAGCTTCTTTAATAAGTGGATTAATTGAAGAACAGTTAAAAAGTTGTGGATGTAGCAATTTTCGCTTTATTATGAATAAATTACACCATTAGTCTAATAGGCCCATTATTTTGAAAGATTTCACTATAAATACCGAAAACCATCTAAAAAATCGTATTCTCAATCATGTCTAAGATTATTTTAACATTCAATTCTCTCCTAATTTGCGTTGAAATAATAGCGACACTTTCGAATAATTGTGGTGTAAAGCAACTAATTAAATACGAAGTAGTCAAACTGGAAAATTTTGAATCAGAAAATTGTACCAAGTTTGTAGTAACATCGGAGAAAAATGAACGCGGTATCATCATCGCAAACCAAAATATCCCAATTCTTTGCAAATCAATGTTTAATATTCAGGAAAAAATTATGCACATAGAAATAAAGAGAAGCAATATTGAGAAAATTGAAGCAAATATTTTTCTCAACCAAAACATAAACGAGTCTATCACAATAACAGAAAACAGAATACCAATCATCGCGAAGCAAACTTTTGCAGATCTTAAAATAACTGCATTACTTTTAAATGAGAATGGAATTGAGATGATTGAAAATGAAGCTTTTTCGAATTTACCAAATTGCAGATATCTTGACTTAAGCAAAAACAAGATACAACGTTTCAATCCGCTGAATTATCATCAACTTCCCACATTAGCATGTTTGGGTTTACAAGAAAATAACATCACAAAATTAGAACCGAAAAGTCTCAGTTTTGTTGAAACGGATTATTTTAACATTGAGTTATATAATAATCAGATCGATCAGTTGAATGACGACTTTTTCACTGATTTCAAAAAAAGCAACTTGACTCTAAATCTTTGTAACAACTTGTTAAAAATACTGCCTGAAGGAATTTTCAACAATTACAGTTTCCAAAATATTCTTTTAGGACGAAATCCTTTAAGACAATTCACAGGAATAATTTGCGAAACTTGTTCCATACAGCGTATTTATTTAAGCAAAAACCAGTTTAAAATCTGTGACCGAAAATTTCTAGATTGGGCAAAATCAAAGAACATTGGTTTGGGCTTGGCAAAGCAATGTTCTGGAGCTACGGATTTCAGGAATAAAATAAACCAGTGTGAAGTGTTAACAATTATGTTGCTATATTTTTGTCAATTTATGGTTTTATTTTAAATTTCCCTCAAAAAACTTCATTTATTTTGATTATGTAAATAAGACAATAAATGGTTTGTTTCGTGTCAACATCCTGAAACGTCGTTGTGAACCTAAACCGTCCACTCCAAAACGGAACCGTAATCTCTTCGGTATCAATCACGAAATTCTTAAGCGAGTAATTCCCCTAAAATGGCTCATTGTATCCAACTTTGGAAAAACAAAAATACCAACCGCAGGAATGGGACACTTATCCGGATGTTTAATCCCTAAACTCCTATGAAACTGTACCCACACACTTCCAAAAAATTTAAGTATATAAGAGCAAATATTCGGTTGAAAGCCCATAAAAGGTATACCAATCCAACCCCCATCACCCCATCTTTCCACTGTAACGCTACCACCGATTTTCTCATCAAGTGGTCGACTATATGTAAAATCATAAGTCAGAGATTTGTGAGTTCGGTTATAACGCAAAAATTTAATGTTTCGAATGGGGCTCCCGATTTGTTTGTTGTTGGGACAAGCTAGAACGTTTTCCACCTCAACCTCATAGCGGTTTTTCATCTGGAATTTTGACCCTAAAATTCGGATTTTACACAGGAAAACTTACAAAAGCTGTGAGAGTTAAATGAAAAAAATAAAACACACAAAGGATGACCACCGCTTTGTGCATTTTAATTGGTACTAATGGGTTTTCGATGGGTGCTCTGCTCTTGTTATGGTCCTTAACGAGCCGGTTTATCGAAATTTGAATCAGATCATAATTATGATAAAAAAATGACATTAATTGTGAACTCTGTATGTACAGGGTGCTGCATTTTGGATGTCCGAATAGGGAATCTCCGAAACTAAGATGTTTAGCCAAAAACGAGTAACACATTCTGGGGCTCATTTTTTGAGAAAATAATATTGGTTAAAATCGCATCTTTTGTTTTCGACTTACAGACAAAAATTGACATTTTAGCGAAATCTAAAAAAATTCATATCTTCATTATTATAGAAGACACACACAGATTTGAAATAAAAACATTATACAGGCACTTTTTTACGTAGAATTTAATAATGTAGTTAACATTTTTTTTCAGTTGTTTGTTTAGCCGTGCTAGCCTCTCGCATTTGATATTGTTGAAAAGCAGATTTAATTTTTTATCAAAAAAAAGATACTTGTCCTACGTTAAATAGTTATCGAGAAAATTACTAATAAAGTCAAAAAACTCCAAAATATTAATTCAACTATAACTTCTAAACGATCAAGAATTTTGCAAGTTTCTCAATGCCAATCGATTTCTCGGAACATTTTACATATGTCTACGTCAAAATATATTGTATCATGAAGGTACAGTTTTGCTGCAATTTACAAAATAAAAAAAGGAAAAATTTATGAATTTTCCAAAGTTATCACAACATCGAAAATAATTGAATTCAAAATGAGTTTTGGTTGTTTCTAAAATATAATTTAAGTTTCATTACCCCTACAAAATAATTTTGCCTGATTTTGTTCTCGCTGCGCCACTGTACAGGGTGCTGCATTTTGGATGTCCAAATAGGGAATCTCCGAAACTAAGAGGTTTAGCTAAAAAGGAGTAATACATTCTGGGGCTCATTTTTTGAGAAAATAATATTGGTTAAAACCGCATCCCGCTATCGTCTTTTGTTTTCGACTTATAGACAAAAATTGACATTTTAGCAAAATCTAAAAAAATTCATATCTTCGTTATTATAGAAGACACAGATTTGAAATAAGAACATTATACAGGCACTTTTTTACGTAGAATTTAATAATGTAGTTTCCATTTTTTTTCAGTTGTTTGTTTAGCCGTAATAAAATAAACTTGTATTTTTTTAAATGGGAATCATAGATGGCTATGTCATTTTTAAAAAGCTTGTTTTCTCTTATCTAAAAAATATATATTTGTAACAAATTATTATAATACATTTTTAGCAAAAAAAATCTTTGATTTTTGTTCGCAGTTGGTCATGAAAAAATGTTGCATCTTCAACTAAAAGGATTTAAAGTATATTATATTCAACCAGTGTCACTAATGAAAGAGTTTTCTAAGTACTAAGTGATGAAAAAGATGCAAAATAAATTGTAAATCAACTTATTGGCGAATAATAACATTTCTTTGTTTTTAAACAAGCTAACATTACCATTGCAACTTCTAGTGATACAAAGAGTGTTGTAAAAAAAAGCCGCTTTAATTCTTCAATAAAATATATTTTATATGACACAAAAACGACGATATGGTTATTCAAATACCCAAATTCCGTCAATGTGAAACGTTATCCTACCTCCATTAGATCACCAAAAAAATTGTGTTGACTGTTAACACATTTGTTTTTCCTATTTTTGGATTTTTTAAAAATATGTAATAATTTTGTTCTGTGGCGCTCTGATATTTGTTCAGTGCTTCTACCGTATCGTATTTTTTAAATCTTTATAATTTTATCTATTTTTTCATCTATTTTACAGTTCACAAAACTCTTATTGATTATTATGTACACATTTGGAGTGAAATAGTTTTTCCATGGCCAACTATTATAACACAAAATATGTATTTTACTTTTTAAGTATAGTTATAAAAAAATATTCTGTTACAAATATATATTTTTTAGATCAGAAAAAAATAAGCTTTTCAAAATTGCCATAGCCCCCTATGATTTCCATTTAAAAAAAAACAAGTTTATTTTATTACGGCTAAACTAATAACTGAAAAAAATAGTACTTTCAAATGCGTAAAATGAAACGAAAATAAAAAAATATATTTACAATTGCTAAAAAAGTGTATCTGGTAGTTATCAACTAATGGAAAAAGTGCTTTAGGTGCCTTTTATTTAAGATTTTAATTTTTCTGGCGACTTTTGTTTAAGAAATCTTGCTAGTAACTTTGGCGTTGTTGGGTTGGTGCTTTCAAACTAAGGTAATATGGCCGTCAAAAGTAGCAGTTCTGCTACATCATTGAGCCAAATAATTTAGCTAAAAATACCGTAAAGTGTTTCCCCCACAGCAGTGATAATTGAAAATTTAGTGAAATTGGACCTATCGGTGTAAAAAATACGGCCGATAATGAAGATAACAGTGAGAAATCTTTATCAAAAAAATTTCATTATTCACATAGACCCGTCTAAAACGGTACGCATTTTCCCCCCCGAAAATTCCTTTAAATCAAATTCCTTTCCAGGTCAAAGACTTAAAACAACAAATCGAAGCCGAAAAGGGTAAAGAGTACCGATGGGACTACCAGAGACTAATCTACAGAGGTAAGCATCACCGGCGCCATTTCCCCTCCAAACCAGCCCCTATTTCAGGTAAAATCTTGAAAGATGAGGCCCCATTATCCGAATACAACATCGACGAGGACAAATTTATCGTGATTATGGTCTCAAAACCCGACTCTGGTAGTACTGAAGTAGCCCCCAGTGGCGACAATTCCACGACTCAACCCAGGTTTGTGCCCCCTCTCAAACCCGCGCAACCTAACCCTGAAACTGTAGCTCGACACCTGCACCAGCCCCTGCCCCGGCAGCCCCAACTCCCGCCCAACCGGCTTCAAATCTGAGCAGCGAAGCGGAATCCGCCCTCCTAATGGGCGAAGAATACGAAAACATGGTTCAGAACATCGTCGACATGGGTTACCCCCGTGACCAGGTCGAGCAGGCCCTCCGCGCCAGCTACAACAACCCCGATCGGGCTGTCGAGTACCTCATTAATGGCATCCCGGCCATGGGGGAGGACCAGGAGGCAGCCCCCAGCATGTCAGGGATCGACGAACGACAGTCGGACGCTAGTGACCCCCTCGCCTTCCTGCGCAGCCAACCACAATTCCAGCAAATGAAACAGGTTGTCCAACAAAATCCCCAACTTTTGAACGCGGTTTTGCAACAATTAGGACAGACAAATCCTGCACTTTTGAACCTGATTTCACAAAATCAGGAATCTTTCGTCAGACTGCTCAATGAACCCTCCACGGGGGCTCCTGCTGCGACTGGAAATGCACCTGCCGGTGAGACACCTAACCTAGATTTGTGTACATACTTAATGTCGGTTTTTAGCCCCCGTAGCGGCACAGGGAGGTGGGACTCCGCCCCAGGGAACAACAATTCAATTCACCCCACAAGACAAAGACGCTATTGAGAGATTGAAGGCTTTGGGTTTTCCCGAACATCTAGTAGTCCAAGCGTATTTCGCGTGTGAAAAAAATGAAAATCTAGCAGCAAATTTCCTGCTGTCGCAGAATTTTGATGACTAACACGCTTTTTTGAGGTTATGTTTCGCCTAATTTTGTCATTATTTTTAAAAATTGTACTTTTGAAATAAACGATGTGTTTATTGTACGTATTTCGCTTGTAAATAGGCTGTTGGTATAAAAAAAAACAAGTTTTCTTGAATTATTTTGTAATATACTTGGCAGTAATGGAATTGATTTATTTATTCTGATTCGCATTTTTTACAAGCTTATCTCATGTAATAATTACAAATACGATAATTAATAAAAAAAACAGTGCAATGTTTTGTAGTTTCTTAATTTTTATCGATTTTTTAATGTCATAAATAACTTTTTATTGTTTTGGGGGGGTGACTTGACTTATGGCCATGTTGCCAAATTTACCGACAAAAAAAATTCGTCCCGTTCTACTTTCAATTTGTATCTCTCCGTCTCTGTCAAATATCGTAAAGCGGCAACATTGTTTGTTGGTAACGTGACCATCCGCTCGTGTTTACGGCGCTAGTGCGCACGCGTCCCCAAGGTAGTGTTGTGGGTCAATCGTGGAGTTTTTTTCTCGTTAAAAAAATCGCGAAAAAATGCCAAAAATCACTGAAACTGCCCCAAAATACAATCCCACGAACCGTTCCTAAACCATTCGGTTGTCTCACATACGAAATTGCGCACTTTTTCGTTTCTTCCAAGTGTTTTTTTTGCATACGTGCACTCCAGTGTGTCAATGATGGCGGCTTGACATTTCTCTGCACCGTCAACAAAACACGCGAATTGGTCGAAAAGTTATGAAATTCGTCGATTTTGAGTGATTTAGTTCACGTGAAGCCCCAAAAATGGCAACGGACTCGAACCAAAGATGTCCCAAGTAAGTCTCGCCAAAACCACCCCAAAAAAACCGGTTGATTTTTCCCCTTTTTTTGCAGAATTATGGTCTTTAGGCCAACTTGGGACGAATTTAAGGACTTTTCTCAGTACGTACAACACATGGAGTCGAAAGGGGCACACAAAGCCGGCTTGGCAAAAGTAAGACACTCTGTTTGTTGACATAACCTCACTTTGGGTTTAGGTGATTCCGCCCCCTGAATGGGTCCCCCGAAAATCCGGCTATGCTATCGACACACTCGACGTTACAATTCCAGCCCCTATTTGTCAAGTCGTCACCGGAAAACAAGGTCTGTACCAACAAATCAACATCCAGAAAAAATCCATGACCGTCCAACAATACTGTGAATTGGCCAATTCCGAACGTTATGCCACACCCAGACACTTTGATTATGAAGACTTGGAACGAAAATACTGGAAAAATATCACCTACGTCGCCCCTATTTACGGTGCTGATGTCTCTGGTAGTCTCACCGATGATACAGTCAATGAATGGAACATAAATCGTCTAGGGACAATCCTCGATTATGTCAATGAAGATTACGGAATTTCAATAGAAGGAGTCAATACGGCATATTTGTATTTCGGGATGTGGAAAACAACATTTGCGTGGCATACAGAAGACATGGATTTGTACTCAATCAATTATTTGCATTTTGGGGCACCCAAAACTTGGTATTCGATACCACCAGAACATGGCCGAAGATTGGAACGACTGGCAAATGGTTTTTTCCCCAGTAGTTACAAGACATGTCAGGCCTTCTTAAGGCATAAGATGACACTAATTTCGCCCCAAATTCTAAAGCAGTACTCAATTCCGTACAACAAAATCACGCAAGAGGCCGGCGAGATTATGATCACGTTTCCTTACGGATATCATGCCGGTAAGAATTGTGTAATGTTTGTTAAACTTTGTAAAAAAACAACTCAAAGGAATGAATTTTCTTTGAAGTGAAGTAAACTGTTAACAAATATTACCGCACACACTGAATCATCCAGTAATTGTGATAATAAGCAAATAATGATTCAATGAAAAATACCACAAAACAAAAAATTACAAATATTACCAACATAATTTGTTTTAATTAGATAAATTATTAATCAAACAAGAACTTTACCCTTTTTAATGTCCTTCCATGGCCTTGTTATTCGAAGAAGGTTGATTTCCTTTGATTTTGTCGATGTGGGAGAACACTGGAAAAAAATTAATAAATTATGGACAGAAGAGACAAAAATTAAAATCATTTTTTTTTGTTTAGGTTTTAATCATGGCTTTAATTGTGCCGAATCGACAAACTTCGCCTGCGAACGTTGGATCGAATACGGCAAAAGGGCCTCTCAGTGCACTTGCAGTAAAGACATGGTAAAAATCTCGATGGACACCTTCGTCAAACGCTTCCAATCCGATCGTTATGAAATGTGGTTGAAAGGTGAAGACATCGGTCCACATCCTGAAGAACCAAACAAACAAGTCGCCGCACCTTTGCCTCTCCCTCAAGACATCCTTTGTAATAAAAATAATGATTCTTTGCCGGCAGGACTGATCGAAGGTCAATTGAAGAAGGCCAAAAAGGCTGGCAGGATGATGAATTATACTCAGTGAGTGTTTTAGTTATTTTTTTTTTTTGAGGATTATCTCAAGTGTAAATTTCAGGGATTATTCTATGGTTGATTTTCCGGCCGAATTGCAACTCCAGTTGATGGAAGAGGACGACATGGGATACGTGAATGGGGAGTTTCCTCCCGATGAACAACAATTGGAAGTTTTGGAGGATATTTGGCTGAAAGCTGGTGAAATCGAAGCCGAAGACGCGTCAATCTGTGATGCCGGTTATCGTGTCAATAATCGTAGAAAATTCCTATCGAAAAAACGCAAACCGAAAGAACCACGTCCACGAGGTCGTCCTCCCAAAAAGCGTACTAAGGATGGCGAAGAAGAATCGGAATCAAATGAATTAACCGGAATTTACACCCCTTGTAACAGCCAAAGTAAGAAAGTCTGTGGACAAATTGTTGCACCTGTTGACACTTCTGAACTTGTTAAATCTCTCGTCGCCCAAGAAACCAATAAACTACTCCACCATAAAAAACACAAACATAAACACGATAAACACAAGCATAAGAAATGCAAACATAATAAATCGTCGACACAGACCAGTCCTGATACGTCAAACAGCGAAGTTAAGAAGGAAATCGACGATATTATACGAAAAGCACACGAGGAGCATGAACAAACAATTATGCAGGAACACACAGGGCCCCCTCAAGAAACACCACCGAAAAGCAGTCTTTTGAATGAATTGAAAGCTTTTCGAAAAGTCAAAGATTCAAGTGAACAGTTCCGAATGGAACAGAAAGTACAAACGATTCATACGTCGAAAGGGACTCTAACAGTGCTCGAATCACGACCGGTAGTTCCCCCGCCTGAAATTAAACCAGTCGAACGTAAATCACTCTACGAGGATGCTTTTCTCAATTTTCTTACGACGAAAAATAACGATAAACAAAAGAAGAATCCTGTACCAACACCACCACCACCACCACCGTCAGTAGTACCTGATTTAGCCAGCAGTTCGATGCCGAATTTGACCGAACCCGAGCCGGTTATTGTCGAACGTAGTGACCAAATGCCGAAATTGGATCCAGTACCTGTCGAAGAAGCCCCCACCGTGCAAGTAAGTCCGAATCCAGTGCCTCCAACATACACACCTCAAGGGTATTACCAGCGTAAGCCGAATCTGATTTGGAGTAACCACAAGTATTACACTGTGAATCATTGTACGACTACGTATTTGAACGAAGACAGATTTTATCCAATGACGAACAGTGCTATAAAACTCGATGAACCGATCGTACTTTTGGATAAAACGATCGACTTTGAGAAAAGTCCTTCCGAAAGTTCCGATTCGGATTCGGAGTGTTCATGCGAAACGTGTTCGTGTAGCGAATGCGACGATTCGGAACCAAATACCGAAATGAATGAAAATTCATCAAACAGTATTAACATACAAGAGGTTCCGGAAACTAACATAGTACAGAAGAGAAATCGACCGACGAAAAAATTAAGTTTAGAACGATTAAAACAGATAACTCAACATGTTTTGGGAATGAAAAACGGAGAAAAGTTCTATAATAATAAAATTGAAGCTTTGAAAAAATTGTTATTAGCTAGAAGACGTGGAAGGCCACCTAAGAAACCACTCTCATTGACCCAACTTTTAGAAGAAGTTGGTAAAAAGTGGTCGAGGAATAATAACAACACAATGACGGATTTCCATTCGTACAATAAGAAAATTTTAGACAAAATCGCCAAACTGACCCCACTAGAACCAAAAGTCAAATTAGTCGATGTCTTAAATAATTTTACTAATGATGTACAAAATTATCTCAAATCAGGGTTACCACTTTTGAATGTTAGTTCATTGTCATTGGATGGGAAAAAACCGGCTCGGGATGAAACCAATGATGAGTTTCCGATTAAATTGAAAGATTTAGTTTGGGCCAAACACCGTAATGGTCGATTTTATAAAGCAACAGTTATTGATATAAAAATAGTGACTTATTTTTGTGTTTATTTCCCGTTTGATCAAAGTTTCTGCAAAGACGCTGTTTTGTCGGATTTGGTTGATTGGGATGCGGGGAAAATACCGGTTGTAGGTCAAAAATTGCGAGTCAGGTGGAAAGATCGCACAATTTATGACGCTGAATATTTAGGAGAAAGCAACTGTAGCATATTTACGGTACGTTTTTTGTGTTATAATTATAACAAATGATTTATAAAAAATTACAGGTTTTGTTCGAGGACGAGTCTCGTTTAGAATTAAAAAGGGACTCAATTTTCGCAATGTGTGAGTCCATTCCGAAGAAAATTGCAATCAAATTTGTAATAGAGTAGATTAGGGTTGTTTTTCTGGTTTTGATGTTCGTTTGTTCCAGTCTTATGCTAGTGAGATGAGGAATAGGGAACATTTGTATGAGCTCGAAAGGCAACTGCCTGAGAAGAGACTGGTTAAAAAGAAATTCTTTAATTCAAAAGTTTGGATGTAAAATGTGTCGGTTAGGCAACCAAATATACCCGAGCGAGAGGCGGTGGTCCGAACATTTTATACCCTACTACTGAGTTTTTTAGATTTTATTAGTTTTGTTGTGAAGACTGAATCAATGTGTTGAAGCATCATTAATTGAAGTATTTTAATTATTTTTATTTCATTTATTATTGTGATTGATTTAATTGTCTACGTAAGGTCGATAGGCTTTATCATTAATTTTAAGTGTGATACATACTTTGTATTTATTTAACGAATACATGTACATAAGACGTTCTTTTATCCTCTTTAGATTTTTTTTTGAAACACTGTAATATAGGAGTAGTTGCATAAGAGTGTTGAATAAAATTTCTTCACGTTTATTGTAATAGTCAACGATCTACACTACAGCCCCTTCAAATTTCTCTAAACTAACAGTTCCAAATGAGTTAATTTAATTTTTAATTGTAAGAATTCACCCAAATCACGCAAGACAATTTTATCTTCATGGAAATGGCCAATATTCTCACTCGTTGAACAAGATACTATTGAATTACTTCAGTTTATACTACAGAGATTTTTTCAAGTATGTACAATTTTCTGTAAACAGACTTAGAAGTGCACTTTTATTTTTTCATTAATAGTTTTTTAGGTCGTGTATATGTTTTTGTTTTTTTTTTTTATTGTTTAAAGGATTTTTTAATTTGAAGACTGTAATAATGACAAAGTTGTTTTAATTGACATTGCCGTCTGCTTATTCGCCTATTCAAACAAATAGGAATATTTAGTAAACAAATTTTAATTTACGACGGAAAAGTGATAACTTTCCAACATTATTAATTCAACGAATTAATTTATTGATGATTATTTTTACAGATTTTATCTCTTGTTTACGTTACAATTTTCACACAAATTGGAGCGATTTGAACCTTGTTCCTACCAAAATAATTTCCACTGTAACAGTGGAGATAAATTCAAAACATTCCTCTTCTGGATTTTTCTATTTCACACAACAAAGTGGCGAATGTGAGACAGTTTTCCCTGATACTAAATTTATAAATAGTAAAAAATAGCTAACTTTAACATCGATGTATTTTAAAAGGTCCCAAATTACGCAACAGAATAAAACTTTGGTTTTGTGTTTTTTTCAGTCTTATCACTTTACGTAAACTACTTTTTGCATTATGGTAAAGTTCATGACACTTGTATCGCAGTTTTCAAGGCCGATAAAAATTTCTCTCCAGTGATTCCAACTCCAAATCGAAAAATCCTTCGTTCAATGATCAACCGTTCAAATATTTAAACAATTAGTTGGAATTTAAATCATTTTCCCTATTTACTCAAGAAAAATACTTTCCGATCATTCTCTCTGGTTCAAGGACCAGTGAAACGATTAATGAAACAATAATAAGATAAGACTGTTTGCTTGCCAACCTGAATTTTCTCGAGAAATTTCCTTTTTCCATTTTGACCTCTCGCTATCACTGTGATAAAAACCACAAAAATAATCATCTCAAGCCGGATTTGATGACAATCAAGATTTGTGTAATTCAACACTGTTGTGCAATTGGTACAGTGTGTTTCAGTTACCTGAAAAACCTGGCGTATTTTTTGAGAAAAATTCGTTGTTATTCAAATTCAATGAAAGAAAAACGAACGAACTGTGTGACCTGTGATCTTTCACTTTATTAATAAATCGGTGTAAACAACAATACTAAAGCTTTTCTTGTTTTATCTCGAGATATTTAAATTTTGAAATTATTAATTATTTCCATAAACCTTCTTCCGCATTAGCAACAATGATAAAAAAACGCTGTGCCACATTTTAATATGAATGAGGTTTATTATCCTTATTTTCTTAAATCACAACAACAATAATCTCTTATTTTTATTGTCACATTCGTTTTTATTTTTCTCTGTTTTGATAAAACTGAATTTTGTCGTAACGTTTGTCCACTTAAACAAATTTCCTGTCCATATGAGAAAACAAAGGGACATTAATTGGAAGATTACTTGGCCCTTCCGATGGAATTTTCCTCAGTTGAAGTTGTTATTAAGCAGAAATTTACATAATTTCGCGAGATAAGACATCGAGTTGAAAATTTCTAAATTTATTTTTGACCTGACGATAAAATGCGGATTGAAAATTAGTCATAAAACGGCTCCATAATACAGATTAGTTTATCCGAGTCAATATAATTATTTGATCTTAAAGTCCACCTGAAAAGAGTCATTGTTTCATTCGTTGTAAATAATTCTTTACTGACAAACAAGAATATCATCGTTATCGAGGGTCGAAGTAAACGATCTTTTAACGATGATTCTTTCTTGTATTCGCAAGATAAATGAAAGAATCTCTAAATTTGTTGGGTACAATGACCCAAATTTGGTGTTTTCCGCATTTTGTAACTTGTTTTTTTGGACAAAATTGTGAATAATTGTAACTTCTTTGTGTTATCAGAAATTTACTAGTAAATTAATCACATGAATCAACCTCCAACCTGTGTTATAACTCTTGGAGATTAGGAAGAGTGGCCTTAACCTTAGCTTCTTATCGCATTAATTCGCAGAAGCATTTTATATAATATGCGAAATCAATATCAAGCTTCATGATAAAATGAAAAGCCCTAAAAACGAAAACATGATAAATGACGAAAATGTTCAGAAACAACAAAATAAGACAAGAAAGTAAAAATTTAAAATTACAAAAACAATATTTTAAAATTCTAGAAATCGTCCTAAAAATTTAGAATTTAGAAACTGTTTGTCCTAAATGATAAATCATGACAATAATATTACACAATGTTAATGTTTCTGAAGTGATTTTTTCAAAATATAGTGAGCGGCAGAATTATGGAATAATTTTACTAAAACTGAAAACATTTTGTTTTA
The DNA here is from genome assembly GCF_015345945.1 of Tribolium madens. Lineage (NCBI taxonomy): Eukaryota > Metazoa > Arthropoda > Insecta > Coleoptera > Tenebrionidae > Tribolium > Tribolium madens. Next base: position 4,270,838 of record NW_025401041.1, read on the forward strand.
GCAAAAATGGTCAATTTTCTTTTTAAAAAATATACAAAACACACAATTTTCAACTTAATTTCAAATTTTACACTTTTCGATTTTTGACTAATGACGTTATGGATATTTTTTTAAGGAAACCCCTAATTTTTTAGCCAATTCGATAGATATTCAGATTGTCGAAATGACAATAGCAAAATATTGAATATTACATAAAATTTCGAAAAAAAATCATCCAAAAAGTTAAATGTTATAAATATTATCAACATACAATTTTAAATCAAGTTGAGAATTTTATATTTTTTTAAATTATTGACCTCTTCAATTTTATCGCTCACTGTAACGTAGGTGTTTGTTGCAACACAACTAAAAAAATTACTAAAGTTTATTTTAGTTTTTTTGAACTTTTTTTCACCCTGTACAGTGTTCAAAAATCGCCTTGCATAGCAATACGTATAATATTTGTCAAACGAGTAGTAAAACAAATTTACATAAAAATTAATGGTAAACAACTTTTTGATAACATTCCAGAATATTTTTTTCATACAAAAATTTAGACAACTTTCTACCAAATGTCTAACACAATGAAATTATAGTATTTTTATGAATTCGTAGTTTTTAGAGCAACATGTTAGCAGATAAATTAAATTTGCTTAAATTGTTAAATTATGGCATTTGAATCCCTGAAAAATCAATTGCGAATTCATGAATTAAAAGTAGCAAAACTTAAACTGATTAATTGGAATTCTAAAAAATGACAAAATGTAACAGAATTTTAAAAAATCCCCCAAAGATAAAAAATAATAAAACAACAAACAGAAATATTAGAAAATCAAATAATAAATCATAAATAAAACGGCATTAATGTAAACATTCTGTAATAAATCTTAAATTTGAAACCAAATAATCGCACGTAGCGTATGATTAAAAAATTATGTAAGACCCACCAGAAGGAAAAATTACTCCTAATTAATTTTAAACCAATCAATTTTGATAAAAAATAGTGATAATAATTTTGTTTTTTGTTTTTAAAAGGAAACGCATCATAATATTTAAATATTTTGACAAGTAACTGACATAAATGTGTCGAAATGTTCAACATTATTAAAACGTTTTGTTGCAAAAAAATACTGTTAAAATAAATAATTTTGAAGAAACAAAGAAAAAGAAAAGACAACATTCTAGTCAAAACAAAATTTAAACACGGAAATAATTTAATTAAACTCTTAGAATTATATTAGCCCCATATTCATCAACGTTAATTAACTTAATCGTTTTCTTAAAATCAGTTGTTTTTATTGTCAAATAATGGTTCTAGGAATTTTAATATCTTTTATCATTAAAAAATATTACAAAAATACTGAAATTAATAAAAAAAGTTTTGTTTTAAAAAAATAACGCAAATATTTCAATATAATAAGTACGAGTAGGCACTTACCTTGTTTTTATTAAACTTGAAAAATTTATTTAATCAATAAGTGATAAGTCAAGTCTCCAAAAAATAAACATTTTTGCAAGGCAATACCGAGCTTAAATAATTCAATAATCCCCACCTTTAGAAAATTTTAATAAAATGAAAAAACAAAATCCGTTGATAATTCCCTCTTGGATCACTGTCCACTATCAAAAAAGTGAAAAAAAAAAATGTTCGCAACAGATATCCACCGTTCGAGATTCTTAAGAGCAGAGTCAGCATCAAGCATCGTTATCAGTGCTGGACCTTGGGTCAGAGGGGAACATATAAAAGCATTGTTGGGGGTAAATCGGTCAGTTTCAGTGCGCTATGGCTCGACGAAGCCCCACTAAAGTGGGCCTAGCCCTCGCACTTATCTGTGTTATAACCCACGGACAGGCCGAGGGTAAGTACAAGATTTTCCATATTTTAACCAAGACTTGAATTAATTTGACCTGTGAAAAGAAAGAACTCCTAGGTGACCTTTATTCACTCAACTTTATTAAGCGAGCGTTTATTTCATTATTTCAAGTGAATAATAGTTATATTTAAATTTGTTTATCAAAGCCCTCCATGGGGCTTTTCAACTTTCGTGACCTTCTTATCTTATCAATTTTTTCCAGAGACTTGCCGGACAGGATGTCGCGGAGGTAACCCCAACCCCATCCTTGATTTATTTTTACTAATTGAAAATTTACAGCCCCCCAAACATTCAAATACAAAGAAGGCACCACATACAAGTACAATTTCGACAGCAAAATCGAAGTAAGTCTTTCGAGTGCTGACGGACAAAAGAGCATCACTGAAGTCAAGGCCACAGTATTACTTACCCAACAGCCCCAATGTAACCAGATTTTGCGCCTCCAAAACGTACAAATCATCGGAAACGATGGAAAAGTAATCAATCAAGTTTCCTCCTCCTGAAACTAAACAAATTTGTTGTAGAAACACAGCAATGTTCCAGACATCGACAAACCCATCAGTATCAACTACCATGATGGGCATTTGGAAGACAGTATATGTATCACACCGGGTGATAACCAAAACTCGTTGAATTTGAAACGAGCCATTGCTTCCATCTTCCAAGCCAACTTGAACTCAGGCCACGAAACCGACGTTTTTGGGTTATGTCCCACTGAAGTCACCCATCACAAAGAAGGGAATGTTGTAGTGGTCCAAAAGGCACGTAATTTGAACCGTTGTGCCTACCGTGAGAACATTAAACAAGATTTCATCGCGACTGCTTTCAATCTTAATAGCGAAATCAAATCAAGTCCCATTCTCAACGGTGACTATGATGCCAATCTTAAAATCAAAAATGGTATCTTGGACCAAGCCACCGTCCACGAACACTACCTCTACGTCCCATTTTCGGTTGGGACAAACGGAGCCAAAGCGTCAATTGAAACCAACCTCAAATATGTCGGAACGGCCAAAGACAACTCACAGGTCAAAGGGGGCCATCCAAGATCTATCATTTTCGAGGACCCCCATCCAGTGCATTCCCCCCACACCAACGTCAATAGTATCCTTCAAGCCGTCAAACAAACCGCAAAGACTATCGATATCACCGTCGGCGAACACACAGCTAAAGAGTTCACCAATTTGGTGAAAATCCTTCGAGTGAGTAAAAGAGATGACCTTTTGGCCGTCTACAACCAAGTCCGAGCTGGAGTCGGCTTTCCGGATAAAATCGCCGGAAAGAAAATCTTCCTTGATGCCCTCCTCCGGGCCGGAAACGGCGATAACATCGAAGTGGTCATCGAACTCCTCAAAAACAAGGAATTGACACCAATTGAGCAAAATTTGGTCTATTTGGGGCTGTCTACCGTGAGACACCCCACTGAAAACTCACTCAATTCGGCAGCAGCCCTCTTGGACCAACCCCATCTCCCGCGTAATGCTTATTTAGGAGTTGGGAATCTCGCAGGAAGATTTTGTCGCCAACACCGATGCGAACATGTGGAAGGAGTCAAAAAGTTGACACAGAAATTGGTTCAAAAATTGGGAAAACAGCCGACGAATAGGCAAGATGAGAATGATTTGGTTTATGTATTGAAGGCTTTAGGGAATTTCCATCATTTGTGTGATGAAGTTTTGGAAAAAATCACGAGTTTAGCCCAGAATAAGAAACACCCGAATCGGGTCAGAGTCACGGCTTTGGAGACTTATCTTGCTGATCCTTGCAAGGATAAATTGCGGGATAGTGCCATCAGTATCCTTAAGGACATTCAACAGGATTCTGAAGTCAGGATTAAGGCCTACTTAGCACTTGCCCAATGCCCCAACAGCAAAGTCGCAAGCGCCATTAAGGCTGTTCTGGAGAAGGAACCGAGCTATCAAGGTATGTCCAAAAATTTTAGTCATTATGGATTAAAAAAAATAAATAAATAAAAATAATTCCAAAACTTTCATCTAGACTGATGATTTTTGAGTAAAATAAAAAAAACTATATTTAATCCTCTATGTTAAAATTGAATTTTATCTACTTTTTCTTCATGTTAAAATGAAATTTTATCGTCTAGATGATAAAAAATACATCCATTGTTGTATATCTGCGGTTGTTAGTAGCTAACGATCTTTGACATTAGATTTCATTGTTGAATTTCACTTTGACATTTATAAATACCGACCAAATTGACTACAAAATTAGTGCGGATTGAATAAAATTTTATATTGTACACGACGATAAAATTTTCATTATCTTTTCTCAAAGATAAAATTCAATTTTATCATCTTGTATAATAAATAACTATTGTTGCAGTCTATTTTTTGGTTACTTTTTTTCATTA
>NW_025401041.1:4276401-4295942 GCF_015345945.1 Tribolium madens
TTTACTAAAACAAAAAATCAATAATATTTTTGAAAACTGTAAAAAAAAACAAGGTTTTCGTTTTAGTTCATTTTTTTTCAAGGTTTCAGGAATTTTGAAGCTATTTTAAAAATTATTTTTATTTCTACAATGCTATTATTTTTACCATGTCAGTTTTTCAGCTTCATCATCTCATTTTTTTGTAAATTAAATTAAGTGAAATCAATTTGTAACTTAATTTTGGCATAAAATATGTACATTCTAGAAACAATAAAATACGATTTTCAATTTAGACTTGACAGTAAAATATAGTTTTTCCTGCAATTTCATTAAATTTTCCATTCGAGCACTTAAATAACCACTAAAGCATTTATTTTATGCCTACCAACCGCCACAACCCAAAAAAATATTTTTTTAATGAAAAAAATTTCCTTTCAGTTGGTGGATTCATCCAAACCCACATCCGCAACGTGCGCGCATCCGCCAACCCCGACAAACAACTCGCCAAACAACACTTGGGTCAAATCTCCGTCCCCAAAAAATACCCCTTCGACCTTCGTAAATACTCAGCAAATGGCGAATTCTCTTACAGTTTTGATACTCTCGGTATCGCCAATTCGATCGAAAGCAACATCATCTACTCCCAAAGCTCGTTTTTGCCTCGTTCTACTAGCCTAAACTTGACTGCGGAAGTTTTCGGCCACACTTTAAACTTTTTAGACATTCAAACACGTCAAGAGAACTTGGACCGTTTAGTTGAACATTATTTGGGACCTAAAGGCTTGCTTAGGGCCAAATCTCTACAGGAATTGTGGGACGGGACTGGCCCTCGTGTCAGAAAACTGACCCAGGAGTTGGACAGTCGATTAAGGGAACTTCTAAGGTCGCGTCGTGACCTTTCAAAGGCCGAAATTGAATCAATCGGAAAACAAGTCGATATCAAAACGAATGAACTCAACAAGGATTTGGATCTTGATTTGAGTGTCAAGGCTTTCGGTTCGGAAGTCCTCTTCTTGAACCTCAACGATGATGTCCGCAAGTACACCCCGGAAGCTGTCCTTGATCAAATCTTAGCCGGATTCAAGCAAGGTCTTGATAAAATCAAACACTTCGATGAAACTCTTCGAAGTAATCTTCTTTTCCTCGATGCTGAACTCTCCTACCCCACATCTTCTGGTTTTCCTCTCCGACTTGGAGTCGAAGGTTCTGCCAACCTCCAACTCAAAACTGCCGGTTCTTTCGACATGAAACAAGGCCACAAAGTCAAATTCACCCTAATTCCAAGTGCTAATGTTGAAGTTTCCGGTCGTTTGACTGTCGATACTTTAGTCCTCGAAAGCGGTCTTAAGGTCATCTCGACTTTGCATACAGCCACCGGTGGTGACCTTACTTACGAACTTCTGAAAAACGGCGAAGATATCAAATTCTCCTTCCCCGTTGAAAAACAAAACATTCTTTCGGCTAGTCACGATGTTGTTTTTCATAATCGCGAATGGGGGGCTCCAGAAGTCAACACTCCATTGAAATTCGCCCAAAATAAAGATTTCTCGATCTGTTTGGACCAATTGAGTCCTTTCATTGGCTTGACTTTCTGTGGGGAATTCACCGGACCGAATCTACAAGGACAGAAAGTACCACTTTTACCATTCCCATTCTCGGGCGATGCTAAACTTGCTGTCACTGTCGAAAAAGAAGACTTGTCCATGTACCACTTACGATACGAGTACTCTTTGGGTAAGTTGGATGATTTTAGGTGTAGTAAATCACTCTTTATTAACTTTAGAGGGACATGAAACTGGCCTTAAAGCCGTACTAGAATCCTTGGGAAAAAGTGGGCAAAAAAAGGTTGCCCTAACAGCTGACGCCTTCCTCCAACCAGAAAAATACTTCAAGCTTGCCTTAACATCCCCTGTCACTTCAGCGGTTCTCGAAGGCCGTATAACTCTATCAGAAAGTGAAAGGTCACTATCTTTACGTTTTGACCAAGACAAGAACGAATATTTTGGAAAAATTGGAGTCACGGTTCAAGGTTCTCCATCAAAAGCCATCTACAAGCCAATAATCCAATACAAAACACCTCAAGATTCAGGTAAGTCCTTTTAAAAAGTTTCAAAATCTTTCTAACTCTAATTTAGCCCTTCAAGTACCACCCTATAAAGTTGATGGCCAAGTAATCGTCGAACACAACGGTCCAACAACCACTTTTACATTAGACAATGTCAAATTGATCATCCCGGACCAGAAAACAATCACATTTAATGGAAAATTCGGTCATGAACCTGAAACTGTCTTCGCCGACTTGACAGTTTCAGATGGTAACAGTAATGCAGCTTTCAAGGGCAAACTCCATGTCAACGCTAATCTTATCAAGTACAATGCTGAACTGAAAAACTCACTAAACCCGAGTGCAAACATCCATCTTAAGGGTGAACTTGCAAAATCGCCTGAAGAACTGAAACACTTCTTCCAAGTGGCACATGGTGGTGATTTCAGTAACAAAAATAGTATCTTCACTTTGGAGAATTCCTTCAAACATCGCAACAAAGGCCCACAGGACTTTTTAGTCGATACCAAAAACAAACTTTCGTATCCTGGACTTGGTGCTAATCTTGAATTTGAATTCCAACTCAAACCTAAAGCAGTGGAGTACGATCTTGATGTCCAGTATGGTAGTACCAAATTTGGTTCGGAATTGGAATATGAGCATAATACAAAAAGTGAAGGTACCGAATTTAAGCTCGATTTCGGAATTTGGGGTCTCAATAATCGAGTCAATATCAAGGGTAAAAGAACAATCTCTGGTGAGCAATCCCACATTGAAAACTCCTACGAAATTAATGGAAAACGAACGGAAGTAAATGGAAAAGTCAGACACCATATACGACCACAGGACGTTGACATTGGGGCCGATTTGGAAATTAAAGTACCCCAACATAATACCCCTTTCAAGGTTTTAGCCGACTTCAAACTCAACCCCAACGAAATTGATGCTTCGAATAAAATCACCTCCGGTGGTACCATCTACATTGATGCTTTCCTTAAGGCAAACAGAGCCGGAAATGCCAATGGTAGCATCAAGGTTAATTTGAAAGGACAGTTGGTGGTGACTGGGCAAATTAAGGCAAACAAAGGTAGTGGAAATGGTGACTTGGAGGTTGAATTACCGGCACAAGGACGCAAGAGCAAAATCGATAGTACTTTCACAGTCCACGAACCCAATTTCAACATTGTTGTCAATATCTATCCTGTTTTTGACAAGGACAAGTCAAAAAAAATCACTTTCTCGACTCAAACTACTCTGAAGCCTCACCAAATCGACTCAAAGAACTTTATCGACTTCTTTGGAAAGAAACTAGAAGCTAATGTGAAAGGTAATCAACAAGGAGATTTGAGCAATGGGAAAATCAACGGCGAAGCTGAGGTCACTCTTCCCAATCAGTGTTATTTCGCTGGAAAACTCGACCGTCAATTGAAAACCGTCGATCACGTTCTTAATGGTCAAGCAATTGCAAGTGTTGAATATCGTCCCAATAAGAACCAACCCGGTAATAAATTCACCATCAAGGGTCACTTGAAAGACACCAACCCCACTGAGAAAATCTTTGATGTTAATTACCAAATCTTGGCAGAATCAGCGAGTGGTAAAAACCTAAATGTTGATCTTGCAGTCAAGAGAGTACCACAAGGTGACAAATTCTTTACTCAAATCCATAACAAGATCTATGGTTCGGAACTATCAAGTCCTATCGAAACCAACTTCAAGGGTACTTGTACCGGATTGGTGGGCTCATATGAGGGTACTTCCACGTATGCACCTTTGGGTAAAGTCGCAATCAAGGGTAAACATGATATTAGTGGTTCAGGGAAACCAATTTCTGGTGATTTTGACATTGATGTCTCCTCCACGAGTGAACATTTGAAAAGTTTGAAATTGGGTATTGGAGGTTCGGTCCACAAAACCGACTCTGTTGACGTCAAAGGTAAAATCAACTTCTTCGGTGAAAATGCAAAGGGAGTTTTTGCACAGTTTGACTCTGATGGTGAAGTCAAAGTCAGTGATAAGGAAGCTAGGGTTAGGGGAATGGTCAAATCGGGGAAATTGGACCCGATTTCAGTTTCCGGAGGTATCAGCCGACTAGAAAACAAAGAAATGAAAGGCGATTTACGGATTGAATTCGGTAAAGGTCAGAAAATCAAAGGTGATTACAGTTTAATTCGATTACAACCACACGAATACAAACTCGATGTTAAATTTGACACACCGACTGAAAAATTCAAGAATAATAGATTGCAAGTCCATTCGAAACGCAATGATGCCAATACCCACCACCAAAGTGAAGTTATTTTGACTTCTGATGGCAAAACTTGGACGGCTAATACCGATTTAGTTTTATCTGAAATCGCCCCAAGTGTTGATATTAAAGTCAAGTGTCCTGAAGGCAAACTTCGCCAATTCTTGGTCAAAATCACGAAAATGAGCGACCGACAATTAGGAGGCCAACTCAAAATCGTCAACCAGAAGGAGAATTTCCTCCTCGAAGGCACAATTGATGCCAACATTGAAAACATCGACGATTTCCATGTGAAAATCACCGCCAATGCTCCCACTCTCAAAGTTGATAAATACGTCATTGAAGCACAGAACAAACCGGCAAAAACCGGACGAAGAATCCAAGTGACGGCCAAATCCGGAAATAAGAACATTTTAGCCGGAAGTACGAGTTACACAGCGAGGGAAGAACACGGAAAGGCCATCATTGAAGGCTCCGGATCGTTCAAACTCCACGACGAGACGAAATCAGCCAACTTTAAATACATTCGTCAAAATTTGAATCAAGCCAAGAATGGGGAAACCGGTATTGAAATCTCATTCGACGCCAGTCTTGGAAACAAAGCCATCGATGCTGAATTAAAGGTCACTGATAAACAATTCAGGATTTTGAACTCATACTGTGAGGAGAAGAAACAATGTGCGCATGTGGAAGTTGATGTCAAGACTATCGTCAGTGATGTTAAGGCTTTCAATCAAGAAATCGAAATTGCAATTGATTTACGCAAATTGGGGTTGTCGCACGAGTTTGGTCTAAAAGCTGTGACCACACGCAAGGAATTTGTCTTGGACCATACCGTCGATATGCATTTCCAAAGTCAGGAGAATAGTAAATATCAATACAGTTTGTATGTCCATCCCAAGGAAGCAGGAGTTAGTTTAACAACCCCGAAACGTATCATCGCACTTGAAAGTAAAGTCAACGTCCCATCGAACATTTTGCAAGATGGTGGATCAGTTTCAGGCGAAGTCGTCTTCTACACAGATAAAAAGAACCAACCGAATAAAAAATCTGGTCTTATTTCCTATCTCAATGTCAACACCAAAGGTCAAACTTTAGATGGTGAAATTAAATTTACAAATCCAGCTTTGAAACGGCCACTCTTGATTAGTGTCAAGTCAAAATACGTACCTCTATCTTACGAAGCTATGCTCACTTTTGATATTTTCGCCCAACCCGACCAAAAAGTCGTGGTGGTACACAAGGAAAAATGGTCAGACCCTAAAGACTATAAAAAAATTGAGGCCAATACCATAGTTGAGGTCAAGAGTGCAGGACTCCATCTCGATGTTCACTACGAGGAGTATCTCGTAGCTTCGATTGAAGACCACCACTACAAGGGAGGAGTCAAATTGAGATATGCCGGTCCTGGATCCAAACACGAATCAGCCGCCTTTTACGAAGTCACCCCCAAGGACCTAAATACCGGTGTCAAACTTTTCAACCATGATTTAATCCGTCTCACTTCCAAATACAAACTTTCTCAAAATCATCAAGTTTTCGATAGTGAGTTATGTTGTTACAGTTACAGACCACTCATGAGTCATCTTGAGGTGAAAAATCTCAACACTTTGAAATACTCAGTTTTTTGCAAAGACACACCAAATGACAAACTTTTGATAAATTCGGGTTTCAAACCTGGCGAAATTGCTGATTTTAGAGCTGAAATCATCAAAGGTGGAAAATCGCACGAATTGGGCCACGCCACTGTCAAATTAGACGATGCCAATTTCCTCAAGTCTGATTACAAGGTCCAAGCGAAAAACATCGAAGAGTTGCTTTTCAAACCGATCAAGGAAGTAATTCAACGCGAGGGTGACGAATTGACCAAATTGTCATCGGAGTTGAGTCAACACGGTCAAAAAGAATTACAAAGTTTCAGTGAAGTTGCCAAACGTGCCACTCCTGATATTGCCCCACTTCGTCAATACTACACCAGCGAAATCAACAAAATCAAAGAGGAAATCTTAGCTGATAAAACCATCAGAGATTTGAGCGAATTCCTCCACAACATTCTTTCAGTTTTTACTCAAGCTTTCGGCGACTCTTTCAAACATTTCAGCGAATTCATCGAAAACATTTATGTCAGCTTTGAGAAGACTTTCGGTAACATCATCCAAGTCATCGAGAAAGAGATTTTACCTAAACTCAAAGTCACTTGTGACAAATTCCTGAAACTCTTTATCCACGCTGTTGATGTTGCCACTCATGCTGTATTGACAATCGGTGTCCAAATCGCCGATATTGCCGACAAATACCAACCTGAATTCCAACAATTGGCCAATGTTATGGGACAAGTCAGTCAAGATATTTTACAAGCAACAATCAATTTGTACGGTGCTGTAAAGACTGTTATTATCGACCAATGGCAACAAATTTACAACGAAATCCAATCAATTCCAGCTGTGGAACAATTGAAAGCCGAATATGAGCAATATGTCAAGCACGGATTACCACCACGTGAAAACATCGCCAACACTATTAAAGATCTATTATCAACTGTTAAAGATTTAGCACCAACTGAAGAACTCAAAGCTTTCATCCAAGCCATCAGTGATTACGTTTGCTCTAAAATCAACAACCAGCAAATTGACGATAAAGCCTCCATTGATAGAATTATCCAATCGGGAGTTGCTAGTGGTAAATCAATTGTTGCTATCTTAACCGGAAGTCAACCCATCCCAGAGTTACAAAACTTCCAACTTCCACTTCCGGCGACTCTTCTCAACCGAATTCCCAGACTCACGGCGTTCAGATTTAGCCCATTCTCATTCATCTTAGGCGAAGAATTGTACGTTTCTGACTTCTTCCTGTCACTAGTGAATAGACCAAGAAACTGGATACCACCATTCCCACGTAAGTCACAAACCAAATGAAATCAATTGGAGTTAAATCTGGTCGTTTCAGTGTACGGTGTAGTAGCACAAGGCCAACACATCTTTACTTTTGACGGTAAACATTTGACATTCCCTGGAAAATGTAACTACCTCCTTGCACGTGATGCCCTCGATGGTAACTTCAGTGTGATTGGTAGCTACAAAGATGGGTTCCTTGAAGCCATTTCTTTGACCCAAGGCCCAGATACCATCACTTTGAAAAAACACCGACAAGTCTTATTCAATAATGGTAAGTCTCTGATTAAGTAAAATAACGGTTATAACCGTTTTTCTTTAGCACCAACTGAACTTCCGATCCGCAAACCCAACATAGCCGCCTACACCAACGAAGAACGACTTGTTTTAGTGTCAGATTATGGTGTTCAAGTCATTTGTGGCCCTGAACTTTTTGTTTGTTCGGTAACCGCTTCCGGTTTTTACCACGGTAAACTTAGGGGTCTTTTGGGTAACGGTAATAACGAACCTTATGACGATTTCACCCTACCTGATGGTAAAATCGTCCAATCTGAGAGCGAGTTTGGTAATAGTTACAAGACAAGTTCTGGGTGTCCTGCCGTTCAGACGGTGTCCCATGAAGGTCACCATGCTAACCCATCATGTGACAAACTTTTCGGTTGGGAATCAAGTCTTAGATACTGTTATCCGTTTGTCCCCGTCGAAAATTTCAAAATGGCGTGCGAACATGGCCTTAGTTCCGGTGTGAAAGACACAGAATTTGCCGCTGCAGTGGCGTACGTTGCTGCTTGTAACCAACATGGAATTCCAATAAGAGTACCACAACAATTTGGTGAGTTGTAGATTTAAATTTACTCTGGTATAACCGGTTTTTCCCCCAAAACAGTCAAGTGTTACAATGGTGACAAGCCAACAATGGTCGGTCATGAATTCACGGTGAAAACTCCAGGAAAAGAAGCCGATATAGTAGTTCTCATTGATACCAACAAAGAAAACGAAGCAACATTCAAAGAATATGTCCAACCATTAATCCAACAACTGACCCAAGAACTAAGCTCGAAAGGTGTGTCCGATGTTGAATTCCATATTATTGCTTTCGGAGGCGAGAATCATTGGCCGTCACATATCACCACTTCCGGTGGTAAACTAACATTCAAAGGAAAGGCGCCAAATTTGAAATTCGGGGAAAACCCGAAAGACGAACTCTTGAAAACCGAGTGTCCCCACTTGGATAATTTACTGAGGTTCATTAAAACAGTCTGTACTGATCTTAAACTAGCCTTTGGACTCGACTTACAAGCCTTGACTTATAACGAAGGCCTTGAATATCCCTTCAGAGCCAATGCGATCAAATCGATCATTGCTGTGACAAGTAGACCGTGCCAGGTTGGCCACCTCTACCCCGTAAGTAGCTTAAAAACCCCAAAAAAACAATTACGACTTGCGATTTTAGTTGCAGCTCCTTCGCACGTTGTTGTACAGAGGCAAGACCATCAACCTCAACTTGATCACACCCATTGATCGTTCAGGGGCCAAATCTGAGGCTAAAAATATCGTTGGTTTTAACTCAAGAAATGTTTATGCTATGGGTTCCACCAAAAACAAGATCAAACATTTTGGTGATTTGGGCAAAGAATTGACTTATAACGACTATTGTGTTGACTTTACCGTCCAAAATGATGGTAATGTCTTTGTCAGCGACCACATCCACTTGCAACCCAAAGCTTCAAGAAAACAATTTGTCCAATTGACTTCTCATGGTATTGTCGAACAATTGGTAGGAGTTGAGAAGAGTTACGATTGTGAATGTAAATTTGTCACGCCGTTCAGTGCCCAAAATGTATGCACACTAACTTCAAGCAAAGAAAAACCAGCCGTAAGTCAATATTAATTAATCCTCAATTAATTATTTTTCATCATGTTTTTTCTTGCAGAAAAAAACTGGCACCAAGAGTTAGATTAAGATTTATAAAAATTTGTATAAATATGTTGTAATAATTATAACACAGATAAAATAAACGTTTAGAATTATTTCGTGGTTTCATTTTTTGTGGCAATGTATACATCGCTGAGTTGTGACATGTGTTGTATGAAAGAATAAATATGACACCCTATAATCGGGTGGTAGACGATTTCAAATTTATAGAAACATGTAAAAAGTCGTGGAAAAAAAGACGCTTCAGATGTTAGGGTTGTGGGAACGAATAAAAGAAGGGTTGAAAAAATTAGAGGGTGCTTATCTGGAAAGTGGCGGGTGATTTATTGACGTGGCAAAGTGGAAGAGAAAATGTGTTAAATATTATAAAGGGTAACGTCATCAAAGCTGTTTTTAATTTCGGGGAGAAAAAAAATGATCCTTTGACGACAATAAATTGCAATTTTTTAATATTGCAATATCTTTTATCTAAGTGCAATCTTAAAATTTCTCCTTTTCTTTGTAAAAAAATAAAATTGAAAGTCAATTAGTGAAACAAAATCCCTTGGAGGTGCATATTTCTATGGTAATAACAACCAGGCGTGTTAATGACATTTATGCTGTTTTTATGTAGTGTTTTCTCATTGGTTGATTGCACGTGGCCATTCATTTTTTATTACCCCGGTAACTCGATATCATCCAACATGCACTTGTCGTTACTCCACCGACTGAAACAGCCTCATCTTTAAAAAAGAGAACGAACCAAGACAAATGAGACGTGTCGTCATGGTTTTTATCCCCGCGTTGATGATTTTCACCCATTTACCAGCGTTTTATTCGTCCCATATGTCGTCGTCAAGGTGATGCAAACAAAATCGAATCAACAGGTGTCATTGTGTTTACCCAGCCTTCTTTCAATTTTAAATATAGACACACAAAGCCTCCTGCTTGCTGTTTATCGTAATTATAAAAGTTTCTTACACGACCCATTCTTCTGGAGTGGCTCGTTCCGAACACGTGTGGTGCAAGAAAGATGAGGCAAAAAAATGTGGAAAAAAATAAAAATACCACACTAGAAACGTAAAAAATCGTTGTTGAGTTTATAATGCGAGCACAGCCATCTTCTTCATGTACATATTATATTTATATGAATCGAGGTGGGGACGTGAAGGGGATTAATATACAGCTGGTCCAAGTTCTATTGTTTTTTGTAGCGCGCGACTGTTTTAGAATTTCAACGAGCCGGGGGATGGCACGATATACTACCAAAAAATTTCAAAGAAAAACAAAATTAACACAGATGGGCGATGAATGAAATCGAGTCCATTCTCAAGTGCAATTTACTCAAATATGACATTCTACCAATACTAAAGAGCAAATTATTAAACAGTGACAAAAAATTGATTTTAAAAGCAAGTTTCACATTTTTAAAGTTTAAAAAAAACACTGTTATTTACTCTGTTTTGAAACAGTCAACATTAATAATACTAATAGTGATTAATGATTTCCCTAAAAACTCAAAGAAATAAATAATTTCTAACTTAATTGCATTATTTCGATGTACCTACTCGTACCTAGTTTCAATTAAAAAGTTTATTACTTTACTTCTTAAAAATTGTTATTTCAGAAAAAAAATTAGTAAATGATTTCTGACTTCTCCAAAAATTGATTATACAGAGAGTTCCGTTGTTATTGTTACAAATTTAAACAGGAGATAAAATATTCGATTTTAGGACAAAAGTTTCCTATTAAAATGTATCGAAAAATACTATGCAAGGGAGCTACACCTCCTCAAGGGGGTGCACCTTTTAATGAATTTTTCCAATATTTCCGAAATTATTTTAGATAAAATTACAAAATTTGGCACAGATGATAAACTTTATACACCTAAACGAATTCTAATATTCCTAAACTGACGGGTTTAGTATTCTAACTATTAAAATTTTGAATTTCATAGTTTTTCATAAAAAAGGTCATTTGCGTTTTTACGATACAACTCACCGATTTTGAGTAAAATCAGTTTTAAAATTTATGTTACAGACCATAAACAGCATAAAAATTAAAAATTAAATTCGTTTTAGCGTTTCGGACGCCCCTGATTAAAAATTTCGACATTTCATTTTGGAATTCGTTTAGGTGAACCTATAAATAAAATACCAAATTTTGTAATTTTATCTATTCTGAAATATTATTAAACGCCCTTTAAAAAAACATCCCTTTTAAGGGGTGTAGCTTCCTTACATAGCATTTTTCGAAACATTTTTATAGGAAACTTTTGTTTTAAAATTGAATATTCTATCATCTATTTAAATTTGTAATAATGAAAACGGAACAGCCTGTATACCAGATTTCGGCAATTTATGTCCACTCTCTAGTTTAAAAATCTGTGATCCTGTGTAGAAATTATATTCTGAGAGCATAAAATAAATTAAGGAAATAGTAGATTACATACAAGATGGAAAATGTATCATTATTCCAAAGGCCCAGATAATTGGATAAAACCCAAAAATGACATTTACAATAACATTTTTTTAAATAATAAAATATATGTTTTTCTGTCAAAGTTGATAGATTGATAATGTTGCTATGCAAACAAATTGAGTTTTAAACATTTAATGGACTCCTAACCTTGGTAATGCTTTATAAATTACTTCCCAACCAAGGGATATGTAATGACAAATTACTACCATCACATTTTATTTAGTGAACTATTTTATTAATTTTTTATTTTTGGACAAAAATTTTTCATAATAGGTTATAACTTAAACTTATGACTAAATAAACACTACACTAAGACTTTCAATATGTCTGTTATCAACGTATGTAAATATCTCAAACTCAAAAAACAAAAAAAACAGCAAATTAAATATTAAAAAAAACAAAATTATGTTCGCCTACAATTTTATTTTAAATCAACAGAAAACTAAAAAATGTTAAAAAATAATGGTTTCAACTGATAATAATCGAATCTGAAGCACAAGTTAATTTTTTAAAAAGTTTTAAAACAAATTATTTTACAAAACCAAGTCCTTGTTTCATAATCGAATTAAAGGGACTTTAAAATCAATGTTGGTTTAGAATGTGCTGATTGATACGGATTTGTTGACAAAAATTTCACATTCTAAACCAATATTAATTTTAAAGTCGCTTTAATTCGATTATTAAACTGACCCTAAACAGTCAAAGTGATATTAAATACCAAACATTAAAAAATAAAAGTTTCCAAATTTCACAATACGGAAAATATACAAACTAATACACATCGATAAAAAACATCGTCAAAATTTTTATGTTGGATTAGATTTTTTAACGGAATTTGCAGATTGTTCGTCTGAAAAACTACAGTAATAAAAAAAAATTAAATTTTCTTTAATATTAAAAAAAAACATGTCATAAACTTATACAAACAGCTCAGATTACCTTACCACAATGATAAAACAACAATACTCCGAAACACTTTTCTAAAAAGATTTATTTAAAATAAAAATAAAAAAATAAACAAAATAAAAATGTATTCTCTTACAAAATAATTTTCTTTTCAAAACGCCAAAGATTTTTTGAAAAAACACAACACACAACTTTCAAGATATAAAAACCCAATAAATAAATTAAATTATTCTCTCCAAAAAAGTAAAAAAGCGCTAAGAAAAAACTGAATAATAGTGATTCAAAAGGGTCGGACCACCGGTTACGCGGTGAAAACGCAAATAAAAGCTCATAACTGTTTCAACGCATGTTTTTGAAAATATTAATATGAAAAAACTGAATTATTAATTGATTCAATTATAAAAATCTGTGAAATATAAAATTTCAAATAATAAAAATTCATTATTTCGTAAAAATTGCTACAAAATCATTCAACAAAGGACAAAAAATTTGTGTATACCAATTACGAAATGAATTTAACGTTAGCGCAATTCGTCTCCCGAACACTCCGAAAGTAACCGATTAGCGTTTTTTTGCCGCCTCCGAATAACCGCTTAAGACCATTAAGCCCGAAGATGTCATCTCAATTTATAAATAGCGTTTAAAAAGGCAACACACACACTCGAGTCAAGCGCGCGTCATTTCAACCCTGACATGTAACAGTAAGTACAATCATCACTTATCTTCATTTTTTAACACCTCCAATTCCAGATGTTAAACACAAACGAAATGATCTACGAATCACCACCACCGGTGGTTCACCTAAGCCAAGTCGAATTAATGGAGAAATTCAATCTCGCATTTTACGAAGGCCAAAACTCAAAAAGCGACATTCTGACTTTCGACGAACCGGAAATCAAAGACGACTATTTGATCGATTATTTGATATCAAACGGGAGCGAAAATGAAAATTTTGACTTTAACGAATTCGTGCAAACCTTCGACGAGAATTTATCACCAATTTCGGAAAGTTTTTCGGACATTTTTGGACCCCCAAGTACGGATTTGGACGACATTGATTTGGATTTTCAAGACTTGGATCTTCTCCCTCCTGTCAATTCCTTCGGGACTTATCTTAGGAGTCTTCCCGAAGACACTCTAATTTCATCAAATCAAGACACCAGAGCCGAATTCGGACACTTGATTGGGACCCAAAACCTTAACAACAATTGCATTATTGAGGAACCTCTTCCTGATAACCAAATCGTCCTCCCTCAATCCGAGGCGCTCCTCCACGATGACCCCCTCCTTTTCGAGACAAGTGAAGTGACCTCCTCCACGACCCTCCAATGTCAATGGGAGAATTGCTACCAAATCTACGATTGTCAAACCGCTTTGGTCAAACACATCGAAAAGTGTCACGTGGAAGTGAAACGAGGGGAGGAATTTGCTTGTTTTTGGGCAAATTGTCCTCGAAAAATCAAGCCGTTTAATGCCAGATACAAGCTTTTGATCCATATGAGAGTACATAGTGGCGAAAAACCGAACAAATGCCCGGTAAGTAGTTTTTAACACATGTTTTTGACACCACCTGGGCCAACTTAAAGTTCAGTGAGCCTTGGAAAATAAACAATGATGAAAAAAGAGCGTCGGTTACATCATCCCAACTAAATTTCGGTTTTTTACAGTTCGAGGGTTGTAATAAGGCTTTTTCACGATTGGAAAACCTGAAAATTCACCAAAGAAGTCATACAGGGGAACGGCCATACCTGTGCCAATTTCCCACCTGTACCAAAAGTTTCTCCAACAGTTCGGACCGAGCAAAGCACCAAAGAACACACTTCGATACGGTGAGTGTCTCAAAAAAGTCATTTTTTTTTTCTTAATTGCTGTTTGCAGAAACCATACGCGTGTCAAGTGGTCGGTTGTACAAAAAAATACACCGATCCTAGTAGTCTAAGAAAACACGTCAAAAACCACACAAATGAAGAACAAATGTTGGTAAAGAAGAAAGGCCAAGATGAGTGCTTCGATTCGAGTTATGTGCGAAAATTCTTCGACCCAAATCGACAAAAAGCAGTCAAAAGTGACAAAAGCCGACTTTACACCGATCATAATTATTCTTCCGAAGAACGAAAATACGACTCGGTCAATATTAGACAAGACTTAAAGAATAAAATCTCTGAAAAGCGGTTGCGGAAACTGTACTGAAGCTCTTGTGATAGAATTTGTTATATATTTTTGTATTTTTTTCTATTAAAGTTTTATAATTATTGGGTGTTTATATAATGACATTTAACCGAAATAACCTGAAAAGTAATGAATTATAAATGCCGGTTTTTTTCCGTACAAAAAACACAAACAAAATAAACCGAAAACAGGAATAAAGGGAAAACTCGTAAACAAAACGAATAAACTTGAGTGTTTTACGTTGAAGGTTAATAAATTCTAAAAGACAGATTTTGATGCAATCCCTAAATTAACGGTAATTCGTGCAAAATTCAAGGGATCCGAAATAAAAAAATTAACAATTACAATTCACAGGTAGAAACATGAATGAAAAATGATGACGCATAACACAAAACAGAATTTAACACTAAAGTGCCATCAAGTAAATTAAATAAATGTGACATCATGTAATAATAATTCAAGTAGATGAATAAATATTTAAAAAAAATTGAAAAAATTACCCTAATTCTGCATTTGAAACAGTGTTACGTCACTCAAAATCCGAGAAAATTCAAATTAACGTCATTTCCGCTTAGCAACGGTATACGACGTAATCACAATTACAAAAAAGACAAGAAGAAAATTATTTAAAAAATCAAAAATGACAGTAAATTAAGCGATTGCGACTTTTCCAACTTTACAAAATCACAACAAAAAAAGTGAAACATCATTCGTTGGAGAAAATTGACTCAAGTCCTGAAGGAGTAAGAAACATAAAAATACAAAAAAATCAATAAGAAAAATTGAAAATTGAAGCCAACACTTCGAAGAAAAAATTTTACAACTGTACAAAACCGTATTCGTATAAATTCCAGGGAAAATTATTTATTATTTGTGTTATATCTGGAAAAATTTTAATGGGACCCTAAACCATAGCATACTAAACGTTTTTTTGCTTAAACTATTTATTTGCATTTTTATTTGAATATTTNTTTTTATTTGAATATTTATTTGAAAATATTTTTTTTTATCTTTTTGAGTTCTGAAAATTTTTTAAATTTTTTCAAATGGCAACCCAATATAAAATCTTTTTTTTTACAAAAAATATGACCCAAAATGACAGCTATCTACATTTTATTATTTTTTTTTTCAAAATAATAAGTTGCCATCTTGGAAAAAAATGCCAAACTCGTTAATAAAACACAATTTCAAAACACAATTTGTTTGTTCATTTTCTGAAAGCAAATAATTGCTTAGTTCCATACTTTTTGTTTATCCTGCACCTAAAAGTTACTTGGAGGTGCCACCAAACGATGGGTATGGTAATGGCCCCACAATAAAAAAGAGAAAAAAACGGTTGTTGTGTAAAAAATAGACATCCTTTTTCAGGTACTTAATGAAACTGGACTGTGATAATTTTAATTTTACATTCACGTGCACTTTTCTCACACTACCAACGCTAAAGTAGATTTAGATGTGACAAACACATTTACCCTTACCTTACCTTGAAGATAACCTTACATAATGAATGTAAATTTTACTAGACATCTTGGAGGAAGTAGGAAAACTGCCATATTTAACTCTAATTTTAAGAGTAGATAACAATTAAAAGAAATCGTTAGTATGTTATTTATATCCTATTTTATAATTCATGTTAGAATATGATTACAAGTTTCTGGTCTAATCTTGTTCAAGTTGTTGAATTTTTATTTTGCGTTCCTAACCTATACCTATTTATGCACAGATCGATTAAATTTATAATTGGAAAAAATCGTAATGAAGTAAGTGTCCCATCTAAAGGAAGTCTCTTTTACATAATAAATGTTCATTTATTCACAGCGATTGAATAATGTTGTCAGGATATTTTAGGCGCTACTCAGTGTCTGATTTGGTGAAATTTACAAAGAGAGTTATTTATACGAGAAAAAATGAATAAAACATAACTTAGTTTAAGATTTGTCCATCCACTAGATTTTTCACATCTAAAATCGGAAGATAATCAATAATAATGGTGTGAAAACTGAAAAGCTCAATGAAATAAAGGTCAGCGCATCCAAGTCGTGCAAAATTTCAAAGTTCAACAACCATCACTTTGCAAACAACAAAAACAACCAATGAATAAAACAGTAAACAAACGAAACGCACACGAATTAATTTCCCTCTAAAAAAAAATCGATTTTCACCAGAGTACTACGTATAAATAAATATGTAAGTGAATGAGTGTCGTGCATATTTCCTGTTGTGTCTCCCATTCAAATCATTGATGAATGAAGAAGGAAAAAAAATTGGACGCAAGTGACGCGTTATGAACGTCAGAGGTTTTCTTGACTAAGGCCCGGTCCAGCAATGTCCATCAATGGTGGTTAAAAATTCGTCTGGACCGGCCAATTACATAAATCTCCAATTTAAAACTCAATCATAACCAAGGTGAAGGGGACATCAAGGTGACTGAAATTAAAGTGAAAAATTCACACGTGTTGCGTGACCTTGAACGCAACTTTTCCGCCCTCTATCGGCGAACATTGACATTTCCGTATGACACGAACTGAATATGCATGGTTGTGTCATATATGCCGATTATGTATTTTGATTGTTTACGCCGGATTCGGGCTTATGTATGAATTTAGTATGCAAATACGTTTTGGTGGACCTGTGACCATCTGACCTAATGCAAAAAAGATCAGCTGAATTATTACCGATATATTAATATTAATAATGGGCGAATTATGTCAAATTGATGACTGAAATGCTTATTTGGACGGTAATTGACGAGAAATAGGAATTTCGTCCGGTTATGAGACTTTCGCAGATTTTTTTATAACCTTGTTGAATGTTGACAAACGTTCTGATTAAAATTTCGGGTAGACGAAAAGATTAATGACATTTATGTAACGAGACGACAGACGGAACATCCAAAACTCTCATTTTTCACATGGCCTTATTTTAAAACCAGAAACAGGTACACAAAACCCGATTTTGCAAAAATATACAACACAGCCTGTGTATTTTTTAATACTTTAAACTCATTTCCTACATTTAAGACATATCAGGTGAATAAAAAGTATGGAACCAAACGTTTTTTGCTTAAACTATTTATTTTTTGAAAAAACTAATTGATGAGTGATAAAGTACTATAAAAATGTGATGATTTTACAAGAATAAAATTTTTGAAATTTGCTTTTGTTTTTGAGTTCTACAAAAAAAAAAATTTTAAATGGCAACCCACTATAAAATCATTTTTCTCATAAAAGCTATACTTCAAGGATTACAACTACCTGCTTTATATTTAATTTTTTCAAAAAAAATTTTTCACATAAATTGCAATTTTGACAAAAAAAAACGCATAACTCAAAAACAAAACAAAATTTTGTTCTGAAAATATGATCAGATTTTTTAATTACTTTAATTTATATTAATTATTATTTTCTGGAGGTAAATGATTAAAAATAAAACCGCTTGGTTCCATACTTTATATTCACCCTGTATGTGCAATAAGTAGTTCGGATTATGGAGGTTCTACTGTAATAAATATTTCTGCTACGCGACCTCGATTTTGAAATACAAAAAAAAAAACGGTTTTCGAAAAAAAAAAAATACATTTAACACAAAAAAATACCAGTAATGAGCATTAGTACTCTTAATACTCAAAAATCCGAACAAAAATCTTTAAATTTAACAAAAAAATCAATTCAACCATTTCAAAAATATGGGTAGTAAACATAGTAGTTTATTTGTGAAGCGCATACTTACATTTTACAACTGTCAGTAAAAGAAAAAAAAAAGAGTAAAAAAAGGTATTATTAAAAAAGATGCAGGAAAAAACTACTTATACCGGGTAAATAATAAGTATGGAACCATAAACTTATTACTTTACGATAAAATAATTAGTGCACTGTAAAATACTATAAAAATGTATCGTTTTTCAGGATTTAGTTTTTTTTAGTTTTTGGATAAAAAAAACATACCGCTTTGGTTAAGTTCGTAAAATCTGATGAATTCGAAACACAACTTTAACAATTTATTAGACTACTGAATAAAAAGAATTTTATTTAATTAGAGGTCATTTTAGATCGTAATCTTTAATTAAAAAAATATTCAGATGGGTTGTCATTAAAATAGTAGATTATGTTATTAAGAATAAAAGTGATTGTCTATGTGGCGAAGCTAAACGTTCATTTTGCCGAACGGAGTAACATCCGAAACTCTCATTTTTCACACGTACATGGCCTTATTTTAAAACCAGAAACAGGTACACAAAACCCGATTTTGCAAAAATATACCACACAGTCTGTATATTTTTTAATACTTTAAACTCATTTCCTACATTTAAGACATTTGTGCAATAAATATTTCGGATTATGGAGGTTCTACTGTAATAAATATTTCTGCTACGCGACCTCGATTTTGGAATAAAAAAACGGTTTTCGAAAAAAAAAAACATTTAACAAAAAAAAATACCAGTAATGAGCAGAATTAGTGCTCTTATTACCAAAACTCGATACTCAAAACTTGGAATAAAAATCTTTAAATTTAACAAAAAAATAATCAATTCAACCATTTCAAAACTATGGGTAGTAGTTTATTTGTGAAGCGTATACTTACATTTTACAATTGTCAGTACATAAAAGAAAAAAAAAGTAAAAAAGTTATTATTAAAAAAGATGCAAGAAAAAACACTACTTATACCGGGTGAATAATAAGTATAGAACCAACTTATTACTTTACGACAAAATAATTAGAGTGCAGTGTAAAATACTATACAAATGTATCGTTTTTCAAGATTTTTTTTTTATTTTTTTTTTAGATTTTGGATAAAAAAACATACCGCTTTGGTTAAGTTTGTAAAATCTGATGAACTCGGAACACAATTATTAAACTACTGACTAAAAAACAATTTTATTTAATTAGAGGTCATTTTTAGACCGTAAT
>NW_025401041.1:4296010-4303469 GCF_015345945.1 Tribolium madens
TATTCGTAATAAATGGTCACATTTTAATTGTACTTTAAACTATACTAATTATTTTTTTCGTAAAAAAGTTACTTTATTGAAAAAATGCTTGTTTCCATACTTTTTATTTCACCGGGTATTTACTACACACTAGAATAGTTATTCTATTGTTTCAATTTAAAATTCCTTCTTTACAATAAAGAAAGTGTAAAAAAAAAAACAAGGAAACCACAGCAGACGGGAGAATAAAAAAAGCACAAAGACAAAAAAGGTAATTGAAAATAAAAATCCTCCTCTTGAATTTTTTATTTTATGAATATAAAGTTCTTTGTAGTACGAGATCATGAAAAATAATAATAGTAATTTAAAGACAATTTATTTTTCTTTCTGCACCAGATGGAAAAATTTGGTTATAAAAAATACCTTCACACGAGGAAACAAAACCCTTCAATCAGCATTTTTTTCACTACTTAAATATTTATAATACAAAACCTGTCAACAGTGGAACCATCAAGTGTCATTTTACTTGTTTACAAGTACCGGAATTATGTTAAATTATGTAGAAGGTTCTACACTGTAGGAGAACACTCTGTATATAAAAAACCTCCCTTAACCACCTGTTCCTCAATAAAATATTTTGGAATTCCCAACTTTCTCCTTTCTAATCCCTTTCAGGGAAAATCTCATCCCTATTACTCCCTTCCAAAATCCCATTCAATTACACCAAATACATAAACATGTAACTTGTAAAAACTAATTTCTATTCGATCATCCAACCACATCCGCATCATCCACACACTCGCCTTCATCTCTCTCCCACCCACACATCTTAACAGTCATCGACAAAGACGCACTTTCTACACCATGCAAAACCACCACCGTCTATATTCAAAACCTGCCGAATAAATGAATGGCATTATTGAAATCATCTGTATAAAACGAGATTAGATCAATCGGATAACCCAGACGACGTCTCCACTCCGTACTGAAACGTTGTTCTCTGGTGGATTTGTCCGCGGTGCATCTTCACAATGTTCTTCATCCAAATCACACAATTCACAATTTATTTAATTGCTTTCGTGGTGTTTGCCACCATATTCGCCATAGCTGAATCTACGAGACAACGACAGGGGAAATACCGTCCACCAAGTCCGTTAAAATTGCCCATAATTGGACACTTGCATCTCTTGGCAGGATATCAAGTACCTTATCAAGCTTTCACATCGCTATCGAAGAAATTCGGAAGTGTGTTTAGTCTTCAGTTGGGGTACGTCAAGTGTGTGGTGATCAACGGACAGAAGAACATAAGAGAAGCTTTAGTCACCAAAGGACACCATTTCGATTCCAGACCGAATTTTGAACGCTACCAACAACTCTTCTCCGGAGACAAGGAAAACTGTAAGTCTTATTACCCAAATTTTTTCAACCACAAATACATTGTTTTTTCAACAGCTTTGGCTTTCTGTAATTGGTCTTTGACTCAGAAAACACGACGCGATATGCTAAAAGCGTATACTTTTCCTCGAGCTTTCACCAATCGATTTTACACTTTGGAAGAATTGATCAATAGTGGGACTAAATCCGTCATTTCGGCCCTTTCGACCAACACAAGTCCTACAAAATCGATCATTTCGCGGAACTGTGCCAACATTTTCACTCGGCATTTCTGCTCGAAAAACTTCAATGTTGACGAAAAATCCTTCATCGAAATGGTCGACAATTACGACGAAATCTTCTACGAAGTCAACCAAGGCTACGCTGCTGATTTTCTGCCATTTTTGTTGCCTTTTCACGAGAAAAACCTCAAACGGGTCAATGGCATCACGCACAAAATCCGCGATTTCGTCTTGGAACAAATCATCGAAAGTCGATTTGATAATTTCGACCCCCAGAGTGAACCAGACGATTACGTCGAAAGCTTGATCAAGTATGTCAAAAGTGGGGAATCACCAGATTTGTCATGGGACTCGGCCCTTTTTGCTCTGGAGGACATCATCGGGGGTCACTCGGCCGTTGCTAATTTCCTAGTCAAACTCTTCGCCTTCTTGGCTAAAGAACCCCAAGTCCAGAGAAACATCCACAAGGAGATTGATCGAGTTTTGGGGACTAAGGAAGTGGCAATCTCCCACAGGACTCTTCTTCCATACACAGAAGCCACAATTTTCGAAGCGATTCGTTTAATCGCGTCACCAATCGTTCCCAGAGTTGCCAACCGTGACAGTTCAATCAATGGTAAACCCACTAATTTTTAACTAATTTTTTTTTCTAACTATCCAAATTCTAGGTTTACAAATCGAAAAAGGCACCGTGATTTTTTTGAACAATTACGACCTAAGTATGTCTCCGGAGTTATGGGACGAGCCGGAAAAGTTCAAACCGGAGAGATTCATCAGAGAAGAGCGTTTAGTCAAACCTGAGCATTTCTTACCTTTCGGTGGTGGTAGGAGGAGTTGTATGGGTTATAAGATGGTACAATTGGTCAGTTTTGGGATTTTGGGTGGGATTATGCAGAATTTTACCATCGATGCTAACGATACGAGTTACAAGGTTCCAGTAGGGTCGCTGGCATTGCCGAAAGATACCTTCACGTTTAAATTTATTAGACGATAATTTCACCGGAAGTATTTCAAATTGACAAGAGTACAAAAATTGTGTGCTGGTTTCAGGCACGTCTCAAGTGATATGTTACGAATGAAATTTGTATTTTTATCAAATCCTGTAACGTGTTATTATGTAACCCAATTATGTATTATTAGTTTAAGTATTTTATATTAAATTAAGTAATTAATATATGCATAAGTGGCCACCAAAGATCATTATTTATAAAATCCAAATTCCTAAAAAACCACTTGAAATTTTCTGTCATAGTGTAGTGCCAAAGATTATTAATAAATTCATTTAATCCAATGTTTGTTTTTGTTTGTTCACTCACATTAACTTTGACACATATCCCGGTATGTAATTTAGTCAATTTCTCTTTGATTAGAATAAAGATTTGGTAAACTAAATTGGGATACGGGTTAGTGGATCGTCTTAGAATTACGCAAACTATTTTCACTTTTACGTGGAACTAACGTAAATAACGTCCTTAATGGTTATGTAATTTTGAAAAAGACAATGCGTAAACAGACAGTGATAACGTTGTTGTTTTTCCTCTCGTTGAATATTTATGTTTCCGATTCAGAGAAAAAAGAAAAAAATAAAAATCAGTTCAAAGAAATTGTGAAACTATTTTTTATTAATAGTTTTAATGTTAATAAGTCAGTACATCACAAAAAACGAAACAATGACCCTAAAAGTTGACCTACAATTCGGTTTTAAAGTATTTTCAACTAGTCGTTATATCAAATAATGGTAATGAACCAAAAAAATTACCACATTTTCCTGAATTTACAAAAAAAATATTTTTCGGTAAAATAAAATCTTTCATTAAATACAACTATCTGGTTAAATAAACTAGATTCGAAGTTCTGTGAAATAATTATTATTAACAACATACCTAATAATAATAATATAATTATTTGAAAGTTCAGTGACTTGACAAAACAACAAAAGTGTCGGCTGTAACAGTAGTTTAGAGGGTATAATTGGAAGTACGCAAACAATCATTTATAATGGGTCTGTATACAAAAATCAAAAACAAAAATCATTGAAATGGCCCTTACAAAGTTGAACTATTTTTAGCACAATTTTAGTAGAATGCAGAAAACTGAATACAATTACTCGTCTATTTAATTACACATTTAAGTTTCTAACATACAGGGTGAATATAAAGTGTGGAACCAAGCGTTTTTTTTTAAATCATTTTCCTCCAGAAAATAATAATTAATATAATTTAAAGTAATATAGGAAATGTGATGGCATTTTGAGAACAAAATTTTGTTTTTTTAAGTTATGCGAATTTTTTTTGTCAAAAATGCAATTTATACAGGTGCACCAGAACTCGCGCCCCAGAGAAAAATGCTATATAAGATAAGATACCAGGAACATGGAAAAAATGTTAAAAAAATATTATCTATAAAAATTTAGAAGTTATGAGAGTTTAAATTTTGCACTTTGACTCTATTTATTTCTGTTGGAAAAATAATTTTCCATGTTTTTTTGCTACAAGCTATTAGAAGAGGAAACAAGGAAGTTGTATCTTAAATTGTAACTCTGTTCAATGTTATTTGTGGCTTTTATTGCCAAAATTTTTGTACCTTTACTAAATAATCGTTAAAAACATATACAAGATCACTAGTATCATGAAATAGACATAAAAAAATGTCAAATGTCAAAAAATAAATGTCAAAATTCTTTGACAGATAGAATTTTTAAACATTTTTTCCATGTTTCTGGTATCTTTTCTTAGTTGAAATTTATTTTCTCTGGGGCGTAAGTACTGGCTCACCCTGTATAAAAAAAAATTTGAAAAAATTAAATTTAAAGTAGATAACTGTAATCCTTAGATCATAACCTTCATAAAAAAAATGGTTTTAGAGTGGGTTGTCCTTTAAACAAATAAACATTTTTGTGGAACTCAAAAACAAAAACAAAATTTGAAAACTTTTAATTTTGACAAAACATCACTTTTATAGTACTTTATCATTAATCAATTAATTTGTCCAAAAAATAAATAGTTTAAGCAAAAAACGTTTGGTTCCATACTTTTTATTCACCTGATAGAAAAAAAATGTTCATTATTGTACGATAAATAGTCATCGATGAATTAAGTAAAAAAAAGTAATACTTTAAAAAACATATATTTAATAATAATAATAATAATGTTAAAAGTCAACTCTTAACTCGAAAAAAGTAAAATTCAGATTTCAGTTTATTATGTATTGTTTGCTATAACCTTAACATTCATATTAATATCTCGAGATTAAATTTTTTTTTTTAAAGTATTGAATGTTTCAATAGTTAATTTCATGGATATTCAAAGCAAACTTAATTTTAAAAATAAACAAATAAAAAAAATATAAAAATAATATGTTTTATTATCGGTTTTTATATAAAAGCACATATCAAAACACTAAACAACACAAAACCAGTCTAAAATATCAAATTTTATTTAGCATTAATTTGTTGTTTGTAATTTTTGTCCTTAAACCCCACCATCTGCTACGCCACTGGTACGAAACATCACGTGTGTGTCATCAAACCGCAAAACTAACCTCGAACCTTCAAATTTGTACTAAGATGACCCAAACAGAACAATGACAACAAAAATGTTACAATTTTTCCTAATAATAAGCGCTGTGAATGTAATTTGTGATAGTTTTAATCCCATATATTTGAACTTGAGTTACAGTGATTTTTACACATTTTCAATCAACAAATCCGTTGAATACATTCTCGAATTTTCAGCCCCGGAAGTATGTCATCACTATAAATAACCCCCATGTAACACTAAACCCCAATTTCAGCTAAAATACCCTCCAAGAGTCACAATAAACAGCAGCGATGCTCAAATAAAAAATCCCCTGATGGTAGTTGCAAGACAACCCAAAGAATTACTGTCATGGCAGCTACCAATGGTGTTGGAAAGCGACACCGGTAATCACAATTTTACGAAAATATCACGGACTCTGTGCCACGATATGTACCGGGATTACGCCCCCAGAGGTTTGTCTCAATTTTGCCCAAATAAAACGTAATAAAGAGTCCCCAGGACTGGAAATCACATTAGACAGCCCCATAGTAAGTGTCTCAACGGCGTCCCCCCAAAATGTGACTTTCACGGTACACGTCGACTACCAAGAAGACTTTTTCATCAGTCCTTCTGTCAAATACAACTTCAATATAACCCCAAGCGAACCCCGATTCTACTTTTACAATTTTACCACAAATGTGACCGAAACTCCGAATTCAAACTACGAAACTGTTATTTTGGAGGTTTTCTCCGAGGATTTTGTGTGTATGACTGTCAGTATTCAAAATGCAAGCGTAAGTTTTCATTTTTCAAAACCGGCGCCGTTTTATTCACAAATTTCAGTGCCCAGTGTTTGATACCAATCAGGACATCACTTTTCGGGGATTTTACGAAACTGTTAACACACAAGGGGGAATTACCATACCTGTGAGTATTTCTGTTGACTTTTTGGCACTTTTGTCACAAAACACTGTCACTTTTTGAAATAATGGCGGCGGTGATAGTCACGTGATGCAACCAATGGTGACGCGATGGAGGGTGGATTGCATAAAATACGTTCAAAATAATACATATACAGAGTGATTGACTTTATGACTTTTTTATTAATTTCGCGCTAAATAAAATTTTCAATAACCCAAACAAAACTAACCTGTGAGTATTTATATTGACTTTTTGAAATAATGGCGGTGGTCACGTGATTGTTTGTTATACAGAGTGATTATGGTAAATGGCAATGACATTATTAATTTCGCGCTAAATAAAATTTCCAATAACCCAAACAAAATTATTTTAACGGCAATGTACCTGTGAACTTTATAATGCAAGCAGTTAAACAACCTGTGTCTTCAGATACATAATAAATTTCCCTAAAAATTTTCAATTCATGATATTCGAAGCGATTTGTGTGTCGCTTCTTTGAAAGAAAAAAAATTGAATGTAATTAACACATCGAAAAATATGAAGGTGAATTGAATAAATTACGTGTATTAAATGAATTAGCATTAAGTCAAATTATTACAAAGCAATGACCGGTTAATAATATCATAAAATATTTATATTTTACGTAAGACTTGCATTTTTATTTAGAGAGTTTGGAGACATTTTTCGGGTGTAAACAATTACCTTGTTATTTTTCTGCCTAGAAAAGAAAAATTCAACTCAAGTTTTCTTACGAATAATAATTTAGTTTCTTTGGGCCTTTTTATAGATTTAAAGTCTCTTTTTTCAACATTGTGTATTTACAGTTCCTTGCTCTTATATAAATATACAGGGTGTCTCAGGACTCACGGCCAGAGAAAAATTTCAAGATAAGATACCAGGAACATTTTTTTTGACATATTTTTTGACATTTGACATTTATGTTTCTTTAATGATACTGATGATGTTGAATATGTTTTTTTTATAATTATTTAGTAAAGGTACAGAAATTTTGCCAATAAAAGCCACAAATAATATTTATTAAATAGAGTTACAATTTAGGATACAGCTTCCTTGTTTCCTCTTCTAATAGCCTGTAGCAAAAAAACTTGGGAAATTATTTCTCCAACAACAATAAATAGTAGTGCTGTATAATTTGGCCGACCAAACCGGCCATAAAATTTAATCAGTTTAATTAGTTCATCAGCCAACTAGTTAATCCAAATTAACCGGTTAAATGAATTAACTAATTAATCGGTTAAATTAGTTAAACGGTTAACTAATTAATTAACCAGTTAAATGGTTATCAGTTAAGCAGTTAATTCACATTTTTCCATATATAAAGTAGCAATTATTATTAAATTATATATTTTTAACATATTTACATTAATATACTATTTATATATTTATTTTTTTGTGATTCTATTA